>NW_011494738.1:2764448-2784769 GCF_000754665.1 Bison bison bison | reverse complement strand
CCAAGCCAGGCTTCAGCAATACGTGAACCATGAACTTCCAGATGTTTAAGCTGGTTTTAGAAAAGGCAGAGGAACCAGAGACCAAATTGCCGACATCCACTGGATCATGGAAAAAGCAAGAGAGTTCCAGAAAAACATCTCTTTCTGCTTTATTGACTATGCCAAAGCCTTTGACTGTGTGGACCACAATAAACTGTGGAACATTCTGAAAGAGATGGGAATTCCAGACCACCTGACCTGCCTCTTGAGAAACCTATATGCAGGTCAGGAAGCAACAGTTAGAACTGGACATGGAACAACAGACTGGTTCCAAATAGGAAAAGGAGTACATCAAGGCTGTATATTGTCACCCTGCAAGATGCCTGCTGCTGCTGCTAAGTTGCTTCAGTCGTGTCCGACTCTGTGCTACTCCAGAGATGGCAGCCCATCAGGCTCCTCCATCCCTGGGATTCTCCAGGCAAGAATACTGGAGTGGGTTGCCATTTCCTTCTCCAATGCATGAAAGTGAAAAGTGAAAGTGAAGTCACTCAGTCGCATCCAACTCCTAGCGACCCCATGGACTGCAGCCTACCAGGCATCTCCGTCCATGGGATTTTCCAGGCATGAAAGAGTACTGGAGTGGGTTGCCATTGCCTTCTCCATAACAAATAATTTTTAGTGAAAATATGCCCTAAATATTGTGTGGAATATACTTATAATAAAAATTATTTGTCATTTATCTGAAATTCAAATTCAACAAGTTGACTTTTCTTTGGACTTTTATTTGCTAAATCTGGCAGTCCTACCTTCTAAGGCAAATCTTAAGCTTCACCTAACATTAAAAACACTGATAGTCCTAGCTTAATAGTTTCTAATCCTGGCTACATGTTAGAATTATCTGTGGTTTCCTGAGCCCACCCTTTAGGGCAGCTAAATTAGAGTCTCTGGAGTGCGGAGTGGTGGGCCAAAAACATTCTTTCAAGTTTCCAAAGGTTCTAATGGGAAATCAGGTTTCAGAACCACTATGCTAGAGGATTTTACTCACTTCAGTGTAAAATCTCAGAGACGAATATCAGATATGTCTTGGATCTAGTGGTAGGGAAATACTTGTCTTTTTAAAAGCATATACAATATTTTAATGTAACTTTATATTTGAAAAAATAAAGTCAATATATTATTGACTCTTGGTGACCCTGTGGACTACAACCCACTAGGCTCCTCTGTCCATGGGATTCTCCAGGCAAGAATACTGGAGTGGGTAGCCATTCCCTTCTCCAGAGGATCTTTCTGACCCAGGGATTGAACCCAAGTCTCCTGCATTGCAGGCAGCTTCTTTACCAGCTGTGCCACCAGGGAAGCTCTTTATATCATAAACTGCTCCCCAAATTAAGAATAAAAGACTGATTTAGCCCTGGAGAGCTAAGGGATAATGAAGCACAGGGCTCGAGACCTGAGGCAGGTGCTAGACGAGTGGAGTGCTGGGACAGAGAACAGGAGGCAGACGGGATTTGAAGGATGCACAGGTATCCCAGGTCAGAGGCAACCACAGACCAGAGCTCAGGAGGGTGAACAAGGAGAGCCCAGGAGTTTAGACAGAGTCATCAGTCAGGCCAGATGACGCACAACTGATCTTGTAGCCCTGTCGACTGTAGCAGCTGGGGAGATGGGGGCATCAGTCCCAACACCTGGCAGACCCAAGACTCACAGCTGACACAGGGGTGAGCATTTGGCTAGAACAGAGGAAAGAGGTACAGAGGAGGGCATCTGGTGAAGTCTTTTATCTCACAGGTGACCTGCACCTGCTGTGATCCAAAATGAGTTTTGCACTTAGAAGACACAGCTTTTTGTCCTGTGTACTTTAAGCAAGTTGAGTGACACTTCTCAACTCCAAAGGTCTTTTCTGAGAAACAGGGAGCCCTTAACCTTTGCAGGCACTTGTAGGTAGCATTTTAAATCATAAGATATATGTCAAAGTAGAATGTGGCCTACAGGTGTCTTCATGGAAGCCTGTCACTTTCTTGGTAACCATCTCTACTGCCATGGGCCCCATGGCCTCCATGTCCAGGCCTCCCCCACTCCTCCTCGAGGCTCATTGCACTCTCACTCATGTAGATGGCTTGTTTACAGGACAGCGGGGATCCAGAGCCTGTGTTGACACCCTGCAGGGTGGATCCTCAATGAATGCCTTAATTGGACCAAGAAATCCAAACAGATGTTTCTACCTCTGAAACACTTCTTGGTATTCCAATCACTGAATATTTTCATTTTCTCTTCTATTTACATCAGTTTAAACCTTATATTTATTAGCTGTGTGACTTTGAACAAATGATTTAACTACTCAAAGCCTCAGTGTGCCAATCTTGTAAAATAACAGAATTAGTACCTTGTTGACTTAAAAAACAGTCACAACCTAAAAGTTGAGGGTTATGTTTTATTCAGTGAAATTTTTAGGACTTAAGCCCAGGAGGCAGCAACTCAAGTAGCCTTGAGAGAACTACTCCAAGGAGGCAGGGGGAGTAACTAGGTTATATAGAAGCTTGCAACAAAAAATCAGATATCCCAAGTTAAGGAACTTAGTGCTTTTCTATGTATGGGAAGATGCAAGAGTCTGGGCTCACTGAAATCATTTCTTTCATATGCATCTCAGGTATCCGGGGCCAGTATCCTTCGTTTTTCACATCCTAAGTTCCTCAGGGCTCCCCAGAGGGAGTGGCTGCAACCTAATGGCTGTCAATCACAGGAATTCTTCTCCTTCCTGAGTGCCCTGGAGCACTGGAATTGCTGATGACTGTAACATCCTTGTTTATTGATACGACAGGAAATATTGCAATTTTCAACCTTAAAGATTTGTGTTGAGAGTTAGTTAGATAGGTATGAAAACCTTTAGCCCAGTATCTGATACTGTATACTTCAAAATGATTAGCTATTACTAGAATTATCATCACTCAACTCAGCATTACTCCAGCAAAATTCTTGACTAGGACATATGCATTCCATGCCACCCCAATCCAAGTACTCAGAGACAGGTTTGCACTTACTGCTACAGCCCACAGTAGAAGCTGGGCATTCTGAAATCACTTACTGTTTCAGGAATCATGAAAAGAAACCATAAATATCCCACAGTTCTCACTGACTACAAAATAATAAAAGCCATCCTGCATTTGCTATATTCCCCTCCATCTTTATTTTCTGTCTTGGGTCTATATTTTATTGAGATTTCCACTCTACTAATAAAATAACATCATGCTTTTATGATCTTCTCTATGTAAAAAGCCTTAAACCATCTCATCCCACCCCCTCAAAGGCATAAACTTAAACCTAAAGCCATATGGCACTAGAATTAAAGTCAGCATATTGCTGCATTGTATAATCCACCATCATTATAAATGATTTCTTGGTGATAACATTGTATTAACCCACTCTGCTGTGCAGTGATTCATTATAGATCTAAGTTTTCCTTTGCAGCCCAGGCAGCTGTCTTTCACATGGAGCTCAGCTGAATTTAGCACACAGACCTGTTGTGTTGCCAGCACCATTCCCCAGCCCCACCGGCTGCCTCCAGGAAGCTGCCTGCTTCAGACTATCTTCGGGGTTTCTGGTTTTTAGTAAAGAATGCTGCAACTCCATAGCCACAGGATCCCATTATAATGTATGGAGGTAATCAGTTCTATTCTTCATTAAAGACATATGACCTTGTGGCTCAAATTACACTAGAAAATGTTTAAGTCAGGGGCACAGCTTTCTAATTTGTTAATTTGCAAGTTTGATGGTATGAATGAGATTCACAAGAGAGATGGGGAATTTCCTTTATTAATGACAGGATGTGAATGTCCCCTCCTTTCAAGGAGGGAGCTTAGTACTTAACATGCATGACAACAACTACCTAGGCAACTTTTATGTATATATAAAATACATTACATATTAAGCACACAAGTATGTGTGTCACCTTGATGTCCCCAATCTTAAAGCCTATCTTAACACTCAGGTAAAATGATTCAAACAATAATACTCTTGGGAAAGAGAAAAGCAGCCCCTAAAATCCAGGAACTGGCCTGGCACACACAGTTGGGTGTTCTTCTGTTGAACATAAACAATTTTATGGAACATCAATATCAGACAAGGCCACTCTGTGGCCATGATGGGTAAAGACAGAAACAGGACAATTCCATATGCATAAACACAGATTAAACCATGAACATTGTCCAACCCACAAAACACCGAAACATCCCCATCCCTGGTAACAAAAGTGACTGCTGTTTCTTTACAATTACACCTTGAGCCTCTCCTTTAGTCTAGTTAAGATACCCAATCAGAGAATTACCCCTCCTTCTGACAGCATCCAATCAGAGCAAAGATCTGTTTCCTTAAAACCTCCCCACACATCACCAACACAAGCTCAAATCCTGTAATGAACATCCTCTCCCTGGGATGCCACACAGTTTAACAAGCAATAGCCTCAGCTTGTTTCACTGCTTTTCTGTTCCTGGTGTTTTTTGGCTAGAGGACATCAACACTGCAAGATATCAGTACTTATCCTTCCTGCCTTTTCAAATGGCACCTGGTGTCTTTGAGGGAAAGAGGTTTATCTGGCTTCCACACCTGGGTCAATCCTGCTTCACAGAAGTTCTCTAGATGCTAACTGGTACCCTTAGTTCTACCTTAGGAGCTCTAGGACTATTATCTTTTGACTTCTTTCTGAAGAACACAACCAATACAAGGCTGTGAGCAAAACAAGCTTCTGTGTGAGGATTTGAAAGTAATGGGGTGCAGCGTAGAACATGTAACTTAAAGCTGACTAATGTACATCCATGTGCTGAAGTTTTTCAGGTACTCTCTCTCACCTCCTCCCCACTGCCACCTTCCTCCAACCCCATCACTCCTTAAAATTTTGTATATGGGTTCTCCTCGCTCTCTTACCTCCATGATACCAGCTTTGCTTACATGTTTATCTGACCGTCCATCCATCTGTCCTTCTGTCCTCTGTACCCTCAAACCTCAGCCTCCAGCAATGTCTCCCATATGCCTCTCTTATTTATTTGCAGAGACCCCAAACCCTGGGCTTTCTTAACCATGGAAAGAGGTTAGGATAGTGGCAGTGGAGGTAGAAACTTTATTACACATGTCATTTTCTGTCTTGAATGCCTTCTTCTGAGCAGGTCATGTGGCTGGGATGGAGCTGGGGGAAAGGGTACACAGAGGGATCACAATTTTTATGAAGCCATAATCCCAAGGAGGTATTTAATTTTCAAAACAAAAGAAAATATTCTTTCTGGTGAAATTCTGCTCTAATTTTACCAGAATTTGAATTCTAGTTCAAACTTTCTTGGTTGGGAACCTCAGTGAGAAATACACTTATATGGCAACCCAGCGTATATATACACATACAAACATGATAGACGATAGGAAGAGAGAAAGAGATGTAAAGACACTACATCCGCATTAAGATGCTCTCTGATATTTTTTAATTCTACTTTACTGTTTAATGAAAAACTTCTATTTGGCTGCAACCTGTCATGTTGATTTCATGACCCACTAACAGATCGCAGATTGTAACTTGAACACAATCTCCTATAGCAACAGCATTTAAACTGACAAAAAATTTTTTTCCACTGTATGTAGAGAGAGAACTCTTACACTGACATACACACACATGGCCGCCTGAGGCATCATCTGGCCCATGGAGTGGGTTCCATGGGCCCACTCCATGGGCCATTAATCCCAGAGGATTAATTCAAGAGAGAAAAAATAGTAAATGAACTCCTCTTAGCTCTAGGTTATATAAGCAACATGGACTCACCCGATTGTAGCAAGGCTCAAAACAGACCATCAATTCACACAATGACCAGTTCATGTGAAGGAATTCCTTGCAGGTGGAGGGAGTTGAAGCTCGGCCAAAGGCCAGATCAGAATGACTCAGAATGTGACTCAGAATGTGACTGCAGTGGTCTCCAGGGACAGAAGCGAAGAATCCAGCAACCCAAGAAGTATACAACATAGATCGTGGGAGACTGCAATTAAGCAAAATCAAGAATAATGGGACCATAGCAACAAATAGGACAGCTCAAGGGAGTCAGTGTCAACATAGAGGAGGAAAGGTGGTTGATGGAAAGAACAGAGGGAGGAATGACCCCAGGAACAGAGACCAGCTGGGGACAGAGGGGCAGAAGCTACAGAGGTGTAGTGATAATTACTCTGTCTCCAGAATCAGAAACTGTGGGTCCTGTGGGAAATGGATGTGCTTTCTTTTAAAATATTTGTTTATTTACTTGACTGCATCAGGTCTTGGCTGCAGCACTCGAGATCTTCAGTGCATCATGAGAGAGCTTTCAGAGAGGTACACAGACTTTCTAGTTGTGACACATGGTCTCCAGAGCACAGGCTCAGTACTGGGGCACAAGGGCTTAGTTGCTCTGTAGCATGTGAGACCTTATTCCATGACCAGGGATTGAACCTGCATCCTGTACATTGCAAGGAGAATTCTTAACCACTGGAACACCAGGCAAGTCCCTGGCTGGAGTTACTTACAAACATCAACACACCTTTCAACTATTAGCAGTTCTTCTCTGAGCCGGAAAGTTCACTTGTGAATGTGAAGACCCCTGATATTTTTGCAGGGTGAGACCTCATTTCTATGAAAGGCAAAGCCAAATTATGATACATTATTAAGCCCAGCAAGAGCTTCCTCCATGGCTCAATGGTAATGAATCTGCCTGCCAATAAAGGAAATGTGGGTTCAATCCCTAGGTCAGGAAGATCCCCTGGAGAAGGAAACGGCAACTCACTCCAGTTTTCTTGCCTGGGAAACCTGATGGACAGAGACGCGTGGCAGGCTATAATCCATGTGGTCGCAAAATAGTTGGACATGACTTAGTGACTTAACAACAACAACAAAAGCCCAGGAAACTTATCAACAATGATGGTGATAACACACTGGTTTCACCCAGAATTTGAGACAACATTTCATTTTGACTAGCTACTTTTCAGCACCTTTACCCTTAGAATTTATCTATTCTCAAAGAGAGGTTTGAGGTGTTCATTCATTATCTGTCCCTGATATTAAATTTATTTTAACTGATTTTTAAACTCAAGACAGCCTTGCTGGTATGTTTACACTGTTGTGTTTATTTTCAGAGCTAGAACTGCAATAAATAAAAAATATTTTCCCTTCAGTAAAGGGAAATATTACACTTAGATATTTATAACTATGACTGGTTATTTTTTAAAACATGAATTCAAAAATACTATAATTATTATACATTGCTAGCAATAATTTTCTGAGTGTTTCTGGTATAAAGACTGAAAGTAATATTCATGACAGGAACTATACCTCAAACTGAATATGGAATAAAAATGGATTTAAATAACCAGAGTGAACTGCATATCTAAGTAGTACATGCAAATCAGTTTAACTGTTTTATGTTAGAGTTACTATTATGGGAAATCACCACAATAAAAGTAATAAAGGTACAATTTCTGAGTACCTATTTTATTCCAAGTACCATCATGGATATTTTACATATGTCCTCTTCTTTAATACAACAGCCCCAGGAAGTAGGTTCTATTAACCCTATTTTGTAGATGAGGAAACCAAAGTGCAGAACAATTAAGTGATCTGCCCAAGGTCACAGAGCCAGTAAGTGGGCAAATACGATCGAGACCCTTATTACCTGACACAAGCCTATACATGTTTTGTGCTCTGACATGGTCTCCTCTGTCTCAGGCTTTTGGGGGATAATATGCAGGTGCTTATTCTGGGTATACAAGGTTTTGTCCAGTAAGATGCCATCATCTTATTAATGGAACCTGTAATACACAGAAGCAGTGACTCTAGAGAATTATATTCGACTGTCAAGAAGTAACCACACTGTAGACTCACTCATGTGAGTTGCAAGCTGAACTCAAGTGGGTTTCAGAGGCTTTCTTCTCAGAGAGCTGCATTCTCAGCAGGAGCCTTCTACACCACTGCAATATCTGGGGAGTCTGGTTTAGCCTGTGGTTTCAGATGGCTTTGGCTGTTTCCCCAAGCAGACTGCATGCTCCTTAGAGAACATAGTAGGTAGCACAGAGTGGGCCACTCACTGAGGGCACTTACAAATCATGATTATCTGCTTAGGGTCTGTAAGGGAGCAAGAAATTTTCCTCCTTTCTTCTAGGTTCTTCTGGCTGATCCAGGAATTAAATTGACATGAGACAGATTAAGAGGAGAAAATCAAACAAGAGTTTAATAACATGTATACAGCAATCATGCAAAGAAATAGAGGAAAACAATAGAATGATGGCAAAGACTAGAAATCTCTTCAAGAAAATTAGAGATACCAAGGGAACATTTCATGCAAAGATGGACACAGTAAAGGACAGAAATGGTATGAACCTAACAGAAGTAGAAGATACTAAGAACAGATGACAAGAATACACAGAGGAACTATACAAAAAAGATCTTCATGACACAGATAACCATAATGGTATGATCACTCATGTACAGCCAGACATTCTGGAGTCCAAAGTTAAGTGGGCCTTAGGAAGAATCACTATGAACAAAGCTAGTGGAGGTGATGGAATTCCAATTGAGCTATTTCAAATCCTAAAATATAATGCTGTGAAAGTGCTGCACTCAATATGCCAGCAAATTTGGAAAACTCAGCAGTGCCCTCAGGACTGGAAAAGGTCAGTTTTCATTCCAGTCCCAAAGAAAGGCAATGCCAAAGAATGCTCAAACTACTGTACAATTGCACTCATCTCACAAGCTAGCAAAGTAATGCTCAAAATTCTCCAAGCCAGGCTTCAACAGTACATGAACCGTGAACTTCCAGATGTTTGAGCTGGATTTAGAAAAGGCAGAGGAACCAGAGATCAAACTGCCAACATCTGTTGGATCATCAGAAAAGCAAAAGAATTCCAGAAAAACATCTATTTCTGCTTTATTGATTATGCCAAAGCCTTTGACTGTATAGATCACAAGAAACTGTGGAAAATTCTTAAAAAGATGGGAATACCAGACCACCTTATCTGCCTCCTGAGAAATCTGTATGCAGGTCAAGAAGCAACAGTTAGAACCAGACATGGAACAGTAGATTGGTTCCAAATTGGGAAAGGAGTACATCAAGGCTGTATATTGTCACCCTGCTTATTTAACTTAGATGCAGAGTACATCATGCAAAATGATGGGCAGGATGAAGCATAAGCCTGAATCAAGATTGCTGGGAGAAATATAATAACCTCAGATAACGCAGATGACACCGCCCTTATGGCAGAAACCAAAGAACTAAAGAGCCTCTTGATGAAAGTGAAAGAGGAGAGTGAAAAAGCTGGCTTAAAATTTAACATTTAAAAAACAAAGATCATGGCATCTGGTCCCGTCACTTCATAGACGGGGAAACAATGGAAACAGCATCAGACTTTTTGTTTTTGGCCTCCAAAATCACTGCAGATGGTGACTGCAGCCATGAAATTAAAAGACGCCTGCTCCTTGGAAGAAAAGCTATGAGAAACATAGTCAGCATATTAAAAAGCAGAGACATTACTTTGCTGACAAAGGTCTGTCTAGTCAAAGCTATGGTTTTTCCAGTAGTCATGTATGGATGTGAGAGTTGGACTATAAAGAAAGCTGAGCACTGAAGAACTGATGCTTTTGAACTGAGGTGTTGGAGAAGACTCTTGAGAGTCCCTTGTACTGCAAGGAGATCAAACCAGTCAATCATAAAGGAAATCAATCCTGAATATTCTTTGAAAGGACTAATGCTGAAGCTGAAACTCCAATATTTTGCCACCTGATGCGAAGAACTGACTCCTCCTTGGAAAAGACCCTGATGCTGGGAAAGATTGAAGACAGGAGAAGTGGACAACAGAGGATGAGATGGTTGGATGGCACCACCGACACAATGGACATGAGTTTGAGCAAGCTGTGCGAGCTGGTGACAGACAGGGAAGCCTGAAGTGCTGCAGTCTGTGGGGTCACAAAGAGTTGGACACAACTGAATGACTGAACTGAACTGAACTGAATACATGGGAGAGTCACAGGAAAACTGAGTAATTTACAAAAATGGCTGAAAACCTCTCCTTAACTACCATCTTCAGCTAAAGACTAAAGAGGATATTGGGGGTAGTGGTTTGGGAGTTGAGGAGAAGGAAGGCAATTGACATAGATGTGAAAAAGCAAGTGTTTGCTAAATAAGTGTTTGCTGGGCCCTGCAGAGACAATGGGACACAGTGTGTGCTCATCACTCAGTCGTGTCTGGGACACAGAGAGGAATTCTAACAGGCTTTGCTGGGTTCCTTCTTGTCTACACACCTGGTTCATGGTGTAATGATCACTCCCTTCCTCATAGGTTCCTGTCTACATTCTTTAGACAACCAGAAGGAAAATCAAAGTTTCTTCCCAAGTCTCTGAGCCTTGATTGCTTTCAGCTAGGAATAACTGGCATGCCAAAGAGACATTTTGGGGTGACAAATTTTGTTCCCCTGCAGGTCCCTCCCAGCAGAATACTTCAGAATAGTTGCACCCTGCAAAGATTTCCCCCCAATCCCGCATTTTCATAATTTCATTTTCCTAACCTCCCTTCCAGATTCCCTTAGAAACAAAAGCGTGTCTCCTCACTGTCTTCCCTAGACGCACCTTCCAGGATTCAAATGCACATGTTCAAATGAGTATATCAGGGTGACAGACCTGAACTTTACTGTGCTCTTCCTTCACAGGAGGGGCCTGAAGAATGTTCCCCACAACATCCTGCATTCATCCCTCAGCAGCAACCAGGCATTCCTCCATAGGGAAGCAAACTGGATACCTAAAATAAGCCAAGAAAGTATTAGACAATTTGACCAAGAAGACCCTTGGCATCACAAAGCCATTAGCTTTAATTTGTTGTTCAGTCAATAAGTTGTGCCCAACTCTTTGTGACCCCGTGGACTGCAGCACACCAGGCTTTCCTGTCTTTCACTGTCTCCTGGAGTTTGCTCAAACTCATGTCCATTGATTCGGTGATGACATCAACCATCTCAACCTCTATCTCCCCCTTCTCCTCCTGCCCTCAATCTTTACCATCATCAGGGTATTTTCCAATGAGTTGGCTGTTTGCATTAGGTGACCAAAATATTGAATCTTCAGCTTTAGCATCAATCCTTCCAATATATTCAGGGTTTATTTCCTTTAAGATTGACTGGTTTGATCTCCTTGCTGTCCAAGGGACTTGCAAGTCTTCTCCCTCACCACAGTCCGAAAGCATAGATTCTTGGGCGCTCAAACTGAATTTCAATTTTAATAAGCTAGTAAATCATGTTCCTTGAATTTGGAAACTATGTACACTTTTAATGGACATTGTCCTCTCTCAGAAGGAGCTATCTCTAGTTTTTTGCCATAATAATGGGATATATGAACTAATCATGATTCTTATACAAGTGGTGAGAGTATAAAATTTCAATAGGCAAGGAGGGGAGAAACAAAATGGAGACCAGTCTTCTAAATTTAACATAAATGGGACAATAAACAGTCGTGAAAGGAATTTTGATGAGACAATAACTTTTATTAGCTTGATATGCTGACTGAGAAAAGAAATAGCATGCATTTTTTATAAGTGACTTTTAAGGAAGAATAATTTGTTTGCATAAAATATGATTACTTACCCTCATAAATGTTTATTTGAATTTATTACACTATAACCAAAGCCAACTGCATCAGCCACAGCAGGGAAACCCAATTCTGAATTGCAAAACAAACCAAAGGTGTGACTGGGAGCTCATCAGCATTTCATGCTGACTCAGAGAAATTTCAGCAGTTAAGATTCTGCTGATTTCCCAGGATAAGAGGCTCTAACGAGGCTGAAACCTTTAGAAACAGGAAAAAAAAAAAAAAACCAACAAAGACTGGGGCCCATCCCTCCCCAAAAGAACAATACCCAGAAGAGGCAGGTCAGCACCTTTCTCGGTTCACCTGAGTTTCCAACCTGCCATTCCTACTGGAATCTGTCAACCAGCAACCTGAAGCCAGCCCAGCAACAGATGCCATTTTTATAGGTTAGCATTTAAACAAGTTCAGAAAAATTTAGAGCAAAGGTTACAAGTACTATGCCCTCCAACTCATGAGTCTCCACCATTTCTGCTCTTCTTGGGCACCTACCCTCCATCATTTACCTATCCAACCGCACGGGCTTGGGACCTCTAACCCACACACCTGCCTTTCAAGAACTCATGAAGTACTACTCTCTTTCTATCACCAAGCTGAACACCGGAAGCCCTTTAAGGACATAGGCTCACAACATCTCCATCTAGAAGGAGAGAGTGCAAAAAGGACTTTGACATTGACTTTTCTAATAATTATCTCATTGAAGCTGCCCAAGGAACCACAACAAGTCAGAGGGAGCCCCAAGACTTAGTTTCCCCATTTCCTAGTGCCGAGGCCTTTCAAAGGCCCTAAAGTTACCTCTACTTCTAATCAACTGGATGTTCAATAAGCATTTATTGGTGAAGGATGCCAGGAATGTCATGGAGGAAATGCAGAAGGACAGGCAAGGTGCTAAGGGTCAGAATAGAACATCTTGAAATCATGTGATCATGCAAAAAGTAAAATTATTTTTATTCTGGTTACTTTCCATAATTAGATAGCTTATTTACTTAGTGTCATCAAGGAAAATCTCTTCAGTACTGATTTTTGTTTTTAAATACACATGAAAGCATGACTTCTGATGTCACCTTGCTACTTCTACTATTTAACCTTGTCTCACAGAAAACAATATAAGGAAAAGAGACGGAAATAAAAATGTAGAAATATTGAACCTCCCAATGTGCCAAGCCCTGGGCTTGGTGAGTGTGTGTCATGGGATCCTCACTGCTCCTCATTGTAGAAATCTGGAAACAGGACTCACAGAGGACCCTGACCAAGGTCACAGAGCAAGTAACAACATAGCTAGCCCATACTTGATCTTTTAGAGCTGTTAGCCAATTACCATTACAAGTCTTTGCTTCATTTTTTCAGATTATATTGCATGACTCAGGCTTTGGTCTTTAAGGCTGAAATAAAAACACAGCATATGTACTGTGACATTTTCATTTACATGGGCAATTTCCATTTCCCCTTCACATACCTAGTTAAGGCCTTAGTGGTCCACAGTTCACTGAGTAACCACAATTTTCAATCTGATTCCCAAAGCTGTGACTTTAGAATGCAGTTGCAGAAGACAGAAGGGGCAGGTGTCAGTATTAACGCCACTCCATTGAGACAATTACAGGAAATGTAGCCTGAAGGAGGATTTTTCTGAACTCTACTGATGACGGTTTTAGTGCTGTTATTACCTTTGGCTATAGAGGAGGCCAATGTTAGTGAACAATTTCAGCTCCTCTAACGGAGACCTCTTTCCCCAGACCTCTTTCCACTGAGAGCACTACCAAATAGCTTAAATATAAGGGCTGATAACTGTATTCCTAGACACCAAGTTATGACTGTGTCCACCATAGGAAGCTGATGCTGTTTTAAAAAAAAATCATCATGAAGGTATCCTCACAGCATGAAATCTGAGAAAGAGCTGAACACCGCACACAGTTTCAAAAGGAGAGTTCACCAAAAAATTGCAAATATTTTATTGCCACATTATTTCCCTAAGCCTCCTTGTTGTCCAGACTTTTCCAGCCTTTAAACCACAGGTAGCTCTGGTGAGGCTTGAGACAGATGGCAATGTAGAGCTCCTGGCAACCAAGATAAATGTGCGTAATATCCAGCACCCACCTTGCAGCTTCAGAAGCTCACAATATCCCAGCTCCTTCCCAAGGCTGCAGGAAGGGTTGCTTGCTAAAATCATTTTCTGGTTAACAAGAAATCTATGCAACATTTCATGCCTGATGTTTCAGAAGCCCCCTCTGAGGATCCACAGTCTGCATTTTAATTTAGGTCTACATGTTTCGTTTTTTAATAGAATGAACTGTGCATAACAACACACTTCACAATATGAAATGAAAAGCCCTTGATACAGTTCATCTACTGGAAGGTTTTAACTCTAAATCCAGAACAAATAAAAGCAAAATAAACACAGCAGGACTCCAGCTTTCCTCTGCCAACATTTGGTAACTAGTTTGGGCACGAAATGAGGAAAGATTTGGGGCACGGAGGAAGTCGGGAAAGCAGTAAAGCACATGAATGTTCATGATCTGCTAAGAAATTCTTAATCTCATCTCTAGTCAATGACCTTTTATTTAGCATCACAGTGTGTTAGACGTTGTCCTGAATCCCTCTTGGTCATTTTGCCACATTTGCTGGTAATCAATCCTTTTGCAATCAGCTCAGATTTCGAATAACCTTTGAGAAGCTTTTTACTGTTGTAGCATGTAAATGGATATTTCAGATCCATTTGAAAGCCCAGCAGGAAGGTTAATCTAGAGATAATAAACATTTTCCCTTTTCTTGCATTCAAATCCATGAGATTTTATAGAATTCCAGGAACTTGTTGGGAACACACATTTTCTAACAAAAGCTCTGTCCAGGAGCTGGCAGTAGTCTTCAGGAACTTGTACTCCAATGTCTGACTGAAGAGGAGTAAGATCAGGAGTGCTTAGCTGATTTGCCCACAATTCCACAGTGGCCAGAGGAGACTCCTCCAAACACGTCTTCAGAAGGTGTGCTGTGTTTGGCAACTGATTCTCAGTGTCTGCCCCACACAGTGTGTTAAAAAGCAGAGACATCACTTTGCTGACAAAGGTTGTATCATCAAAGCTATGGTTTTTCCAGTAGACATGTAAAGATATGAGAGTTGGATCATAAAGAAAGCTGAGCACTGAAGAACTGATGCTTTTGAACTGGGGTGTTGGAGAAGACTCTTGAGAGTCCCTTGGACTGCAAAGAGATCAAACCAGTCAAGCCTAAAGGAAATCAACCCGAATATTCATTGGAAGGACTGATGCTGAAGCTGAAACTCCAATACTTTGGCCACCTGATGCAAAGAGCTGATTCACTGGAAAAGACCCTGAAGGTAGGAAAGATTGAGGGTAATAAGAAAGGGGGCAACAGATGATAAGATTGTTGGATGGCATCACCAATTCAATAGACAAGAGTTTGCACTAACTCAGGAAGACAGTGAAGGACAGGAAAGCCTGGCATGCTGCCGTTCACAGGGTTGCAGAGAGTTGGCACAGCTTAGCAACTGAACAACAACAACAACAATAAATATTTTTACAGTTTCCTTGGTGGCTCAGATGGTAAAGAATCTGCCTGCAATACAGGAGGCCTGGGTTCAATCCCAGGGTTGGGAAGATGCCCCGGAAAAGGGAATGACTACCCACTCCAGTATTCTTGCCTCTAGTATTCCATGGACAGAGGAGTCTTAAGTTCCTCACGAAAGTAGATACAATGCTAGGTAAATAATGAGTATTTAATAAATATTTGTCTTTGAAAAGACTGACAGTAAGAACAGGGATTGTAGAAAGTTACCACTTCACACTTGTAAAAAAACAAAAAACAACTAAACCTTTGAAATTCTAATCTGCTTCATCAATAGGTTGGCCAGTGTGCATCTCTGTCCCACCTTAAAACTTCATATACAAAAGACCTGACCTAAAATAATGCAGCCTTCTTCTCTATTGTAACAAAGGGGGAAAAAACCAAACCAACCTCTATTTCATTATTCAGAACACATTACCATCCAAAGACTTTGAGCATAACTTGGCATAAGTTCACTTTTCACACACTCGGGACCTCAACGTCTATTCCTCCTTAATGAAATATCTATAGAAAATATTGCAAGATTTGCTTGAAAGAGAAAAAGAAATACATATCAAATTACAAGAAATAAAAGCTGGAAATAACTGCTTAAGGTACAAACACAGGTAGGATACACCTAAATTCCTCTAAGCTGGTTGATGAAAATCTAGCAGCTATGTCATAATAAGAACGAAGAAAGTTTATACTCTAAAGAAATGCCTTACGAGCATACCAAGCAAACTGTGGGTGTAAAGTTCCTAAGAGTTTACACACCATCTGCCTTGATATTAAAAAATGCAGTTCTAGGCATAAAGGGAAGCACAACAAATTAAAGAAACTTCTAAACTGGAATGTCCTGAAATTCAAACTCTAAACGTTCCTCTAAATGGGAGCTGACAAGGCAAAGACTTTTTCTGAACAAACATATATTGTAAGCGCATTAGTGAAGCAGTCACACATATATCAGTCTGTGTCCTTTCTCAGGAAGAGGTAATTTTTGAGTATTCTGGAGACAGAATACAGATGCCTACATTGATTCATACCAAACCAAGAAAGTATCTTTTCTGAGGGAAAATCTGTAATTCTTAACCACCATCGACCACAGACAATTGATTAAAACACACTGTTCCTGCTTTACACCAACCATGTTGAGGTTCTGTCACCTCTAGTGGCACTTCTGGGGAACACCTAAGAAAGGGGCCTTCTAGACCCTGATGCTGGGAAAGAATGAAGGCAGGAGGAGAAAGGGACAACAGATGATGAGATGGTTGGATGGTATCACCACTCAATGGACATGAGTTTGAGCAAGCTCTGTCAGATGGTGAAGGACAGGTAAGCCTGGCATGCTGCAGTCCATGGGGTTGCAAAGAGTCGGACATGACTTAGCAACTGAACAACAACAACACATTATCAAGTGCTCACTGGCAAGTCATCCTTAGGAGGTGATAAAATAGAAAGCATGGAAATACCTTCAGAGACTAGCTCCAAGAGAAGGCACCAAAGCCTACCCAAACCTTTCCAGTTGCTTTCTGAACTGCTCAAAAAAATTATTCCTTTTACTAATGAAGTCATTTGTGTGTGTCAGTTACTCAGTCATGTCTAACTCTTTGCAACCCCATGGTCTGTAGCCCGCCAGCCTCCTCTGTCCATGGAATTCTCCAGGTAAGAAAACTAGCGTGGGTTGCCATTCCCTGCTTCAGGGGATCTTCCCAACCCAGGGATAGAACCTGGGTCTCCTGCACTGCAGGCAGATACTTTACCGTCTGAGCCACAAAGGAAGCTCAAATCATTTAGTCACTTTATTTAATAGACACTTTTAGATACTTTTAGTATCTAAAGGATACTATAGTCCTTTTAGATACTTTAGCTATCCCTATTGTGTAAATAAGGATACTGGGCACAGAGAGACTAAGTAACTTGCCTAAGGTCACACAGCTCATAAGTGATTTGAATGCATATTGTTTAGGCTCTTAAGCACACACTGCTCTGCATAAGTGTGAATGACCAATAACCCTCTTTGGTCATGATCATCACCTACTTAACTCGGTGGTTAGGATTCAATATATGAACTTGGAAAGGGCATAAGTGTTCAGCTCATAATGGTCACAGATTCACAAGTCTTGATTTTCATCACATTCAAGCTATGAAGGAAAGAAGAAAAACTGGTCTTAGAAACATGGGGGAGAGGGGACTCCCAGCAGCCAATAGTGTGGCCCCATCTGAGCAGCATCCAGGGACCAGTGAAGCACTTGCTCAGTCTAATGTGAATGCTAATCCACCTGATGTGCTATCTCTTTTCTGGAAATACATGCACTGGAACATGCCAACAGAGATAACAATGTGAACTACTGGAGCCATGTTAAGTGCCCTAGTCCTGCTTCCATGGTTGACAAGCGGCCTTTTGATAATTTTGTTTCCCATGCACATAATATGTCTCCAGGAGAGCACACCTGTCAGGTCAACCAGGAATTTCTGGTCCCAAGGCAATTGCATTTGTCATAGTAAATTATTAAGCTGGTATCCAGACTTTGTATGCCAGCCTGTTGAGACTTTTCTTGAAAAGAATCTCCCATCAGCCCAATCAACTCAGGAATACCAACAAGATCTCTGAATTTTGGAGCCTGGAGGGCCAGACTCTGATTCCTCCAAGTATACGCCACCTTGTGCAATTTCTGAGTAACCAACAATCTAGCTGTGTAGCACCCTGGATGGATGACCCTGACGACATAACTGACAGACTTTATGGCTGAGCAACAGGATCACACTTAAGAACAAGCGAAGCACAGAGCTAAAAGAACAAACTTTGAAGTTAGACAACCTTGGGATTAAATCCCGGCCCTACAACTTACTAGCTTTGTTGTTAAACCTCTGACTGTCAATTTTCTCATTTGTAAAGCAGAAGAAATGCCTTTATTAAAAAATCAGTGGTTCTGAAAGTATAGACCCTGGAGGCCTTAGTCTGCTCAGGCTGCTATAAAAGACTACTATAGACTGGGTGTCCTATAAACAACAGCAATTTATTTATCACAGTTCTGGAGGCTGGGAAGTCCAAGATCAAGGCACTGGTAAATATGGCGTCCTAGTTCACAGACAGCTGTCTTTCCACTGTGTTTTCACAAGGCAACAGATGTAACTCTCTTAGGCCTCTGTTATGAGGGCTATTCCTACTCATGAGGTCACTGCCCTCATGACCTAATTACCTCCCAAAGGCCCCCCTCCTTTATGCTGAGGATTAGGATTAGGATTTTAACATACAAATATTAGGTGGACATTCAACTTCTTAAAAGATGGGACTACCAGAACACCTTACACATCTCCTGAGAAACCTGTAAGCAGGTCAAGAAGCAACAGTTAGAACCAGACATGGAACAACAGACTGGCTCAAAATTGGGAAGGAGTATGACAAGGCTGTATATTGTCACCCTGTTTATTTTACTTATATGCAGAGTACATCATTAAAAGTGCCAGGCTGGATGAATCATAAGTTGGAATCAAGGTTGCTGGGAGAAATACCAACAACCTCAGATATGCAAATGATACCATCCTAATGGCAGAAAGTGAAGAGGAACTATAGAGCCTCTTGATTAAAGTAAAAGAGGAGAGTGAAAAAGCTGGCTTAAAATTAAAAATTCAAAAACTAATATCATGGCATCCAGTTCCATCACTTCATGGCAAATAGATGGAGAAACAATGGAAACAGTGACAGATTTTATTTTCCTGGGCCCCAAAAATCACTGCAGATGGTGAGTGCAGCCATGAAATTAAAAGATGCTTGCTTCTTGGAAGAAAAGCTATGGCAAACCTAGACAGCATATTAAAAAGCAGAGACATCACTTTGCTGACAAAGGTCCATATAGTCAAAGCTATGGTTTTTCCAATAGTCATATAGAGATGTGAGAGTTGTACTATAAAGAAGGCTGAGTGCCAAAGAATTGATGATGCTTTTGAACTGTGGTGGTGTTGGAGAAGGCTCTTGAGCGTCCCTTGGACTGAGAAGAGATCAAACCAGTCAATCCTAAAGGAAATCAACCCTGAATATTCATTGGAAGGACTAAAGCTTCAGCTTCAATATTTTGGCCATCTGATGCAAAGCACAACTCATTGGTAAAGATTGAGGGCAGGAGGAGACAGGGGTAACAGAGGATGAGATGGTTGGATGGCATCACCAACTCAATGGACGTGAATTTGAGCAAACTCTAGGAGATAATGAAGGGAAGCCTGGCGTGCTGCAGCACGCCACAAAGAGTGGGGTCACAGTCAGACACGACTTAGTAACTGAACAATAACAACAACATAGCACTGGACATGCAGCACCAACATTTTAAAGAATTTATTATAAATGCAAATTCTTAAACCATACAATAACCCTACTAAATTGGAAGTTCTGAAGATTGAGCCCAGCAACCTGTATTTTAACATGCCTTCCAGAGTATTCTGATCCTCACTAAAGACTGAGAAATATTGATAGGTTGTTATGAAAATAATAAATTATGTATACAACATGTCTAGTATAGCACTCAGCACAAAAGCAGACACTCAAGACACTTTTTCCAAATAGGAAAAGGAGTACGTCAAGGCTGTAAATTGTCACCCTGCTTATTTAACTTCTATGCAGAGTACATCATGAGAAACGCTGGGCTGGAAGAAGCACAAGCTGGAATCAAGATTGCTGGGAGAAATACCAATAACCTCAGATATGCAGATGACACCACACTTATGGCAGGAAGTGAAGAAGAACTAAAGAGCCTCTTGAGGAAAGTGAAAGAGGAGAGTGAAAAAGTTAGGCTTAAAGCTCAACATTCAGAAAACAAAGATCATGGCAGATGGTGACTGCAGCCATGAAATTAAAAGATGCTTACTCCTTGGAAGGAAAGTTATGACCAACCTAGATAGCATATTCAAAAGCAGAGACATTACTTTGCCAACGTCTAGTCAAGGCTATGGTTTTTCCAGTGGTCATGTATGGATGTGAGAGTTGGACTGTGAAGAATGCTGAGCACCAAAGAATTGATGCTTTTGAACTGTGGTGTTGAAGAAGACTCTTGAAAGTCCCTTGGACTGCAAGGAGATCCAACCAGTCCATTCTAAAGGAGATCAGTCCTAGGTGTTCTTTGGAAGGAATGATGCTAAAGCTGAAACTCCAGTACTTTGGCCACCTCATGCGAAG
>NW_011494738.1:2764242-2764348 GCF_000754665.1 Bison bison bison | reverse complement strand
GATCAGTCCTAGGTGTTCTTTGGAAGGAATGATGCTAAAGCTGAAACTCCAGTACTTTGGCCACCTCATGTGAAGAGTTGACTCATTGGAAAAGACTCTGATGCTG
>NW_011494738.1:2747477-2764142 GCF_000754665.1 Bison bison bison | reverse complement strand
GACTTAGACTCTGATGCTGGGAGGGATTGGGGCAGGAGGAGAAGGGACGACTGAGGATGAGATGGCTGGATGGCATCACTGACTCGATGGACGTGAGTCTGAGTGAACTCCGGGAGTTGGTGATCGACAGGGAGGCCTGGCGTGCTGCCATTCACAGGATCGCAAAGAGTCGGACACAACTGAGCGACTGAACTGAACTGAACTGAACTGAATAGCTCAGTTGGTAAAGAACCCACCTGCAATGCAGGAGACCCTCGTTCGATTCCTGGGTCAGGAAGATCCACTGGAGAAGGGATAGGCTACCCACTCCAGTATTCTTGGGCTTCCCTTTTTCACTTTCACTTTCATCACCACAAAAAATCTGAAGAACGAAGGAGTCTCCCAAGATCTCCTCACCTAGAAACAATTAAGAAATTTGCTGTTTTAGACATATAGTCAAAATCTTGTAATTGTTTAGTTTTGATAGATTTTCCTTCTTTACGCAGCAACACAGATGCTTTTTCACAAGCTGTACAGCATTCAGATTTCAATGGTTGCCCAGAATTTCATGAGGTGGACATGCCACAAATTAATTGTTTCCTTGGTTTTGACTAATTATGCTGCTTCTAAATTTTCAAGAAATATCTTTGGCATACGATGTATTCCTTTCCTTTGGAACATTTCAAACACCTAAATGGAAGAATATCATGTCCCAGAGAATGAATCTGTGTGAGTGTTCTTATAAATGGCCTAGAAACAAAGTATTATGCTAGTGTTTTCATTGGACTATCCCCAATTAGAAATGATATCACTTGCCGTTTTATTAAGGAGAAAAATAATTAGTACTGTTGAAATATTTTTAAATTACTACCAAGTTTGAATATTTATGTTTACTAAAATGTTATATGACATATAATTCGTAATTTGAGTAACTCACAGAAATTCACAATTATTCTTCTCTGTAAATCTATACAAATGGACGACCCTTTTAAATCTGAAAAACTGTAATTCTGATTTGGTTAAAAATTGATGGATTTCTGTATGCTTTTATGTGAGAGAATATGTAAATAAATAAAATGGAAGATAGATTCCTTTTATAGACTTGTGTTTAAATATTTAGAAACCTGGTGAATTTTACTGTTGATAAATAGTTCTAAATCTTGCCTTGCACCAAATTGATATATGCAATATGTGAACAAAATTGAAAACAATATAACATTAGTATTCATATTATCAGTAAAGACAATTATGTATTATGAATAAAAATAAAAATATGACATTTAACTGCTGTGTAATTAAACACATAAGGAATTGAGATATTCATATCTGCTTCTGAATTACTATGTTGAGAATATATATAAGCTTAAAGATTAGAATTGTTTCGTTATTGCTGTTATCACCACCACAGTAGGAAGCAGACTATGTTTGGGAATGTGGTTTGGTGGAATATAATGGGATAAATACTTATTCCTAACTGCTGTTTTGCTAAGATCCTAGAATTGTACATAAGATTGAAGGCAGGAGGAGAAGGGGACAACAGAGGATGAGATGGTTGGATGGCATCACCAACTCTATGGACATGAGTTTGAGTAAGCTCCGGGAGTCAGTGATGGACAGGCAAGCCTGGTGTGCTGCAGTCCATGGGGTCGCAAAGAGTCGAACACGACTGAGCAACTGAACTGAAGTGAACTGAGAATTGTACATCTTGTTTATGCTTATGAAAAGTAGGAATCTTGAATTTTTTATTCTTATTAAAATTAGAAATTCAATTTTCAGGCCAAGAACTATGAACTTCAGTTCCAAACTAATACATTACATAAAATATGAAAACATAAGAATATAAAGAGATCTATTAGATCTATTAGAACTCCAATAAGAAATCTAGACAAGGTTTCTAGAAACAAAATCAATTGACTAAAAACTCTTTATGAGAATATATTTATGAATCATCAACTTAAGAAAGAACATATAAGACCTTTAAAGAGAATATTTTAAGATTCTACTTATAGGTTATAAAAGATATGACTTATGTGTAGAATCTTTTAAAAAAAAAGGGGGCGGTACTAATGAACTTTTTTTATAAAACAGAAGTAGAGTCACAGACGTAGAAAACAAATTTACGGTTACCAGGGGATAAGGCGGGAGCGTTAAATTGGAAGATTGGGACTGACATATACACACTACTATACATAAAATTGGGCTCCAAAATCACCGCAGATGGTGACTGCAGCCATGAAATTAAAAGACACTTACTTCTTGGAAGGAAAGTTATGTCCAACCTAGATAGCATATTCAAAAGCAGACATTACTTTGCCATCAAAGGTCCGTCTAGTGAAGGCTATGGTTTTTTCTGTGGTCATGTATGGATGTGAGAGTTGGACTGTGTAAAAAACTGAGTGCCAAAGAATTGATGCTTTTGAACTGTGGTGTTGGAGAAGACTCTTGAGAGTCCCTTGGACTGCAAGGAGATCCAACCAGTCCATTCTGAAGGAGATCAGCCCTGGGATTTCTTTGGAAGGAATGATGCTAAAGCTGAAACTCTAGTACTTTGGCCATTTCATGCGAAGAGTTGACTCATTGGAAAAGACTCTGATGCTGGGAGGGATTGGGGGCAGGAGGAGAAGGGGATGACAGAGGATGAGATGGCTGGATGGCATCACTGACTCGATGCACGTGAGTCTGAGTGAACTCCGTGAGTTGGTGATGGACAGGGAGGCCTGGCGTGCTGCGATTCATGGGGTCGCAAAGAGTCAGACACGACTGAGTGACTGAACTGAACTGATACATAAAATAGATAACTAATAAGGACCTATTGTTAGCACAGGGAACTCTACTCAATACTTTGCAATGGCCTAGATAGGGAAAGAATGTTAAAAAAGAGAGAGAGAGGGGCGGGGGGGATATATGTATAAATGATTCACCTAGCTGTACACCTAAAACTAACGCAAGATTATAAATCAACTATACTTCAATAAAAACTTTTTTTAGAAGACATAAATAAATTGAGAAGCTCAACCATGTTCATGGATATGATAGCAACATGCTAAAGATGCCAATTTTCTCCAAATTAACTTCCAGACTTAGTATAATCCCAAACAAAACCTGGTTTGAGGAACTTGATAAATTTATTACAAACATTTATAGCAAAATAAAAGAACACAGATAGCTAAGTTAACTTTGAAAAAGAAGAGCAAAAAGGTAATACTTACTCTACCAGATATTAATACATATCACAAAACCTTAGTATTAAAAATAATATGGTGCTCACCAAGAAATACATAAACTGAATAGAATAGAGCTCAGAGATACACATACACATGTATACATATAACACACACACACACACACACACACACACTCACAGAGAGACCACACACACACACTCACAGAGAGACATTTGATTTGTGATAAAGATGGATACCACAAAGCACAGATTTAGTAGATGTTGTATAGACCTCTAACCACCTCAATTGTTACCACTCTGTCAAAACCACCATAATCCTTCACCTTGATTCCCATAAAAACCTCTCTCTGGTCTTCCTTTTTCCTTAGATACTCTTCAGTCTATTTAACAGTGATCTTGTTAAAACATAATCAAATCATGCTTGTGGTTTTCTTTTTTTTCCAGCTTTACTGGGATAAAATTTGACATAAAATATTGTATAGGTTTAAGGTGTATAGGGTTGATTCAATATACGTATATATTGCAAAATGTTCATGCTTGTGTTTTTAAAAAATATGAACAACTATACACAATGGAGTATTACTCAGCCATTAAAAAGAATACATTTGAATCAGTTCTAATGAGGTGGATGAAACCGGAGCCTATTATACAGAGTGAAGTAAGCCAGAAAGAAAAACACCAATACAGTATACTAACACATATATATGGAATTCAGAAAGATGGTAACGATAACCATGCATGCAAGGCAGCAAAAGAGATATAGATGTATAGAACAGTCTTTTGGACTCTGTGGGAGAGGGAGAGGGTGGGATGATTTGGGAGAATGCCATTGAAATATGTATAATATCATATAAGAAATGAATCGCCAGTCCAGGTTCGATGCAGGATACAGGATGCTTGGGGCTGGTGCACTGGGATGACCCTGAGGGATGGTACAGAGAGGGAGGTGGGAGGGAGGTTCAGGATGGGGAGCACGTGTACATCCGAGGCGGATTCATGTTGATGTATGGCAAAACCAATACAATATTGTAAAGTAATTAGCCTCCAATTAAAATAAATAAATTAAATTAAAAAAAATAAAATATGGACAACTAACATGAAGACACAAAAGACTTTCTGGTCCAATCAGATTAGGCAGAGAATGAAGAGAAGTGTTAGTCACTCAGTCATGTCCAACTCTTTGTGACTTCATGGACTGTAGCTCACCAGGCTCCTTTGTCCATGGAGTTCTCCAGGCAAGAATACTGGAGTGGGTAGCCATGCCCTTTTCCAGGGGATCTTCGCAACCCAGGAACTGAACCTGGGTCTCCCACATTGCAGGCAGAGCATAAGAGCTAATAATTATTGCATACTTTCTATTATTAGGGATTATATGATTTATATATAATCTTCATTTAAGATTACACATATCACTTAAAATTATACATAATCAATTACTTAATCTTTACAACAAACCTGTGAAATAGACAGTATTCCCCCTATTTTAAAGAGGCACAGAAATAAAATGATTTACCAAAGGTCATAAGTTAAATACTTACCTCTCTGTGTGGAGGCAGAGCTGGGATTTGAATCCTGGAATTTCAGCTCCAGGATATTTGAGCAAGGTTTGCAGCACAGAAAGATTTGTTTCCTAAGACTTTTAGATTCTCTATGTAGTTTCAATTAATTAGAAAATTAAGTCATGATGTTCATAACTGATTTTACAGCCATTATTCAATTAAATAGTAGGAGGGAATTATTACAAAATTTATTACAAAATTTGGTGTGTTGCCTGACCCAGCTTTCTGATGTCTGCCTGGTTATTACTGCACTATTCTTTATATTTTTCTCCTCTGCAGCAGGCATGGGAGATCTGTCCTTGGTTCCTTGATTTTTCTATCCCTCTATGAGAGGTCAGACTGACAACAGGCCTGCACATTCCAGGGCTGTCCTGACACCTGATTGTTGATGCAGTGGTAGAAGCAGTTTTGCTGGGGCAGAGAAAGGATGGAAAGGAAGGCTAGCATGGGCAACAGAGTGGCGTGGGCTAAGGGGATTCAGTTTGCAGTAACCTGAAAGCCAATAAAAACTTAAAGCAAGAAGAGCAATGCAAGGGGCAGGATGAACTGCAAAGGGTGTGCATGTGGGTGAGAGAGAGAACACTTAATGTGTCAGTACTCTCCTCTGAGTTGAACAAACCATGTATTTTTTGAGGTGCCCAGAGCACCTCAATTATCCAAATTAGCCAAGAAATCAGGGACATTAATTCAACTTTAAAGACAAATATTGACCTGTGTAGCCATGACCCAAAGAAAAGACATAATGAAACTCTAAACCTGAAAACCTGGATGCAACATTCACCTTTAGGATTGAGGGTTTGAGGAGTCTGGTGGGCAGAAAGGGAACTGATGTTATATTTGTTATTGATAACTAATATCATTTTTCTTCCAGTTTTATTGCAAATATAACTGACACATAACATTGTATAGTTTAAGATGTACAACATAATGACATGATACGTGCATATATTGCACAATGATCACCACAATAACTCCAGTCAACATCCATCATCTCACACGAACATAATTTTTTTTCTTATTATGAGAATTTTTAAGATCTATTCTCTTAAAACTTCCAAATATATATTTCTGTATTGTCAGCTATAGTTACTCTGGTAGATATTACATCCCCGGAACTTATTTATCTTATAACTGGAAGTTTGTACCTTTAGACCACCTTTACCCATTCCTCCCTCTCCTTGACCCCCTATAGCAACTGACATTATTTCATTTGAAATTTAACAAATTTATAAGAGTCTTCTAGGTTTATCACAGGTAGTATTAATTGAATATTCAATATATGTGCCAGATGCTGAGTTATCTTCCTGACCTGAGTTAATCTCATTTGACTTTAACATAACTCTGTGGAATATGGACTTACTATCTTCATTTTATTTATGGGGAAATTAAGATTCACCTTGATTCCCACAAAAGCTTCCTGTCTGGCCTTCCTGCTTTTTCTTTTGATGCTTTTCAGTCTATTTAACGTGGATCCTGTTAAAACATAATCAAGTCATGATATCGAAGAGAAGAATAAGGATTTTAATTCAAGTCCGAGTCCAATACCTGGGCCTTAAAAGTTATTTTAATAATGAAAGATTTGTTCATTTGAAAAAAATTAAGTACCAGAGATAATAGAGTAATTAAGAACAATAAAGTGAACATCTATGTCCCCACTACACAGATTAAGAATAAAACATTTCAAATACATTAGGCTCCTATGTTCATTTTGCTCCCTCTCTCACAGAGATGACCATAAACTTTAATTTGGTTTATCATTCATGAGCATCCCTTATATTTTTTTCTACATATGCTGGTGTACTTAAATAATATTTGATATTGTTTTGCATGCTTATTTAAACTTTAAGTAAATGATACACTGTATCCTTTACAATTTATTTTTTACTCATGGTGAGCGTGTGAAATTTATCATGTTGATAAATTTACCTCTAGTTTATTTATATTCTCTGTTATATAATATCTCACTTCATAAACACATCATGATATATTATCTGTTCTTTTGGTGATGAGCATTTAAATCATCTTCGACTTTCGTCATTGCAAATAATGCCACAATGAAAACACTTGTACTTTTCTTCTTGTGCAATATTTATGACTAGAATTGTTGGATCTTAACACACTCACATCTCCATATTTACTTGCTGTTGTAGAATTACTCCAAAGTGATTGTTGTAGTTGCCACTCCCATCACCAGTGCATGGCAGGATCTGCTGCCCACATCTTTGCAGATAAAAAAAGGTTTTATCAGACTTTTTAATTTTTGTCACTCTGAAAAGTATGGAGTGACATCTAACTGTGGTTTTAAACTTTTCCTTATCACCAGTGAGGTTGAGCTGCTTTTCATAAGTTTATTAAACTACTCATATTTCCTTTTCTGTGATTTGTCTGTTCATCAATTTGAGCCTAAAAGGTAGAAATACACGACTCCTCCTGAGGACAAAAAACTGGAACTCAGGGCTCAGTATTAGAGATCCTACTATCTAGAAAGACAGACAGACAAGGAAAAACATCAGTAACTCTGCAAAGTAAGTTAAAAGATGACAGGACTCAATGGGTAGGGGAAGGCTTTCTAAGGCTTTCCTTAGGCTAATGACTTGAGAATTCATGACAGCCATGAACAGAGGGAAGAACATTCTACAGTGAGCAAACAGTACCCATACCTGCAAAGCCATGGAGAAAAGGAAGAACCTATTGTATCCAAGAACATAACTGGTTGGAACAGAAGCTTCCTGAGCAGACGAGTGACTAAGAAGGGGAA
The DNA here is from genome assembly GCF_000754665.1 of Bison bison bison. Classification (NCBI taxonomy): domain Eukaryota; kingdom Metazoa; phylum Chordata; class Mammalia; order Artiodactyla; family Bovidae; genus Bison; species Bison bison. Next base: position 2,756,662 of record NW_011494738.1, on the reverse strand, counting down.
GTGGCGACCAGATCTTGAAGGTCTTGTGTTCTACATAAGATACTTGTAAGTATCCCCATTTTACAGATGCATAAAGAGTTTAAGCATTTTCTCAGGGTGATCAAAGTACACAGCAGGGCCTCAGCTTGAATCTTAGACTCCCTGACTCCAGAGATTTGTATTCAATCAGGATGTCTCTCAACACATAAAAGTCTGGTCTCAGTGCCTGGCATATTATAAACATTCCATTTATGTTACTATTGCAATTCTATAATGGTCAAATATTTACAGAAGAAGGGGTAGAGTCTTGAGGTATTGGTTAGAAATGTTTAATAAGTGCAAGAGAAGCAATATAATCCCAACCAATAATTTCAGAGGACAGCGTACATCCACTTTGAATGGTAAAGTAAACTGTGCTTGTAGGTCTGCTGCTAGAGAAGTTTACATTCATCTATAAAGGAATAAAAATAGCACATTTGGGGAACAGAAAGGAAAATGGCTTGGCTGGCATAGAATATCCCCACTGGAGTATGGCAGGTAAAAAAACGTGTGAGTGTTAAGGGATCAACCAGGGAACACAAGGTCACTCTATTACTCTATTACATGTTTAATTTTATTTCCAAGAAGAAATGATCGACTTGGGACAAGAATTACTTCATGACTGAAACAGTGACTGGTCAGATATTTGTGCTTATAAGAACTTTTACTTTGGGTAACGGGTGTAAAAAGTTATTCACTCCCAAATCATGTGTGGTTTTAATATTAACTTGCAAAGGGATGAGTGGAATTAATGAAGTGTGATTGGAACTGGTGCCAATCAGATAATAAGAATAACGTTTACAGCAGACATGGTTTCTCTCTGAAACAAGTCAGGCCCAGGTGAGGCAGGAAAGAGCCAAATGTTTTCTCAGCCAAGAAATGATAGGACCTGCTCTTCTGAAAACTGCAAAGCCAAAGCCAAGCTGGATAGGGAAACATTCCTTGTCCTATGAGACTGAACTGTGTGGTTTCTAAGAAAAATGAATGCTTACTCTGGCGAGGGGGCTTACTTCTTAAGGAGGTGAGTAAGAAAATCAGCCATGGAAATGCCTTTCTAGCAAAACAGATTCTCATTCAGAGCACCCACACTGACCCCCATGTACAGGCCCAGGGGCCACCCTATACCTCACCACAGCCCTTGGCAAAAGCCTAAGACATTGGTCGCTGTTGCAGTTGCAGGAAGCCCCCAGCAGCAGAGCTGCTGTTGAACATCACAGAGTGTGGCTTGGGAGCAAGCCTGACTCAGGGCCTTGAAGAGGGGTGTCCCACGGGAGTGAGATTGCAGGGAAGGACAAAATGCCCTCCTAGCCAAGTTCTAAGCCTGAAAAGGCCTCCCCATTTGTGTGGTTCTGAGTAAGATAAGGCTTACACAGAACCACTCTTCTGAGACTCCCTTGTCCCTTCAATAAAAGTTTCATAAACTTGCCTAATAGTCCGATGAGTTTTATCGAGCAGAGAGCAGAGCAGCAGGGAGACTTCAGAAAGAGGAGGGATTCATCCACTTCCACTATTCCACAGAACTCCACCAGAGAGAGGCTGCAGGGCTTTCCCACAATTTGTACAAATTCCCAGGGAATCAGGTTCACCTAGGCCCTCTGCCTCCAGGATCCTGCTGAAATTGATCTGTTCCCCACAACACTCATGAAGCATGAACTTAGTCCCTTTTTTAATCTGAACAACCTGAAATGTATATGGGTTAAATCTGATTTAGTGAAGATTTCAGTGAGGCAAAGACAGTTCACACCACAAGGACACATGCCTTTTCAAATGGAACCATACGTGGCATCATTCACAACTGTCTGCAGCCACTTTAGACCTGGGAGTGTTCCTGGCCCTGCTCCCCACCCAGCCCAGCTGCTCTTCACATCACTGGCTCTGTATCACCATCCTTCCTTCCTTCTCTCTTTCCCTCTTTCTTTCAGAGAAAGAAAACAAAATCGAATTCCCCTTCTTGGCCCTGTAGCTCAATTTAGTGGTCACTGTTGGTTGCTTCTGCCCTTGGCAGTCTCATCCCTCATCTTCCCTTCAGCTAGGTTAAAAAAACAAACAAAAAAAAACAAAGACAATTCTCTCCTTGAAATTTTATTCCAACTAAGCAGGGCCAAGATTCAGGTGAGGTGTGTGAGGCTCGTATCTCAAGCACAAAAATTTGAAGAGACACCAAAAAACTCTATAATCGAGATATGTAATATTTTAATGTGGTACTTTTAAAAATCAAAATTAATACTGAAAAATTCCATGATGAACAAAGTATCAAAATTTTAAATAAAGTAGGCTGCTGTTGTTTGTTTGCTTAGGACTCTTATTTTGCAACATAAACACTAGTTTCCAATTAGCCCAAGGTTTCCAGGCAGAGGGGCCATTGTGTCCCCAACTCTGCATGTTTTTGACAGCTGACAATAGAGTGTTTCAAAATAAAGGAAGATATTTTGATCGGTGTATCTAGAGATACACATTTGTGTTGTGCCTTAGGCTCCAATATGGCTTGCAGGGTCCCCAGTAGGGCTGCAGCTAAGGCAGTACCGCTGCTCGCCTGGTGTTAAAGGTTACCATGATAACGCACCAGAGAAGGGAGCAGCAGAGCATCCTGGGTCAGAACTTTGAGTCAAAGAGACCTGGGCTGAGGTACAGCTGCTCCTCAACCACAGGCCATGAGGCTCCCGGTGACTCAGTTACCCATCTTCTCTCAGGTTCAGGGTCCTCCCTGGGAACACACAGGAGGTAACAGTGCCTGCTTCCCAGGATAACTGTGAGGATTAGATGAAATATGAATCATCAAGCACCTGGAATACACAAAGTGACCCGTAAATATTAGTTGTTATTCTTCTGTGTGTTGTGTAATACTTAGCTGTGATGGGCAAATAAGTTGATTGTACTTGACGAGGTATCTCCTAATCTAATGGTGTGCCTATTTCATTGATAATTTTGCTTGAGGAGGATCTGCTCAGCATATAAAAAAAAACAAATTTGTTTGATAGTAATAAATAAATAATACCAGTGCTTTTTCTTTCTCTCCATGAAATTCTTATTGGTCTTTTAAAGTCTGTTTTTTGATGTACTGTGCAAACCCAATCCTAGGCTGCAAGTTAGCAGACACTAGATGCAGAAGCACCAGCATATACACAACTTGCCTTCTTATCTGATATAAACAATCATATGCTGTATACCTACTATGTGCTCTATGTGAGTCGCTTAACAAACTTTAACCTTGCACCAGCTCAGTAAGATTTTACAACTGACAGAAGGAAGCTCAGAGAGGTGAAATAACTTACTTAATGTAACACAACTAATAATGGTACAATGGTATGGTCACAATTCTGAGACTGGAATGTACTTGCGGCACTGCAGGTTAACATGTGTTTCCAATATCGTGAATTTCTCTGACTACAAGAGCCAAACTCAGGGCTGAACCTTTAAATAAAAGCAACTGATGAGCTGCTAAGAGAGGTTAAGCACAACTTCTTTTGTTTTCATCAAGTAGGTTTCAAGGTAACAAAGTTCATAGCTTTTCAACAAGCCCTAAAAAGTTTAGAGCCTCTAATCGAAGCTCATCAGGAAGGAAAAGACCAAGCTGGGAAAAAATATATTTTATCATTGCCTCAAAACTAGGAATGAGGTTAGGGGACACATTCAAATGAAAATATGTGAATAAACTCACTATAAATTCATTTGCGAACCAGGAGGTTTGAGCAGTAGGGGCTTTTGATGACCCAGATGTTGTCTCATTCTTTTTTGCCACTCAATCTACTTGAAGCTTTTCTTTTTTTTCCCCTTCTAAGACTCTAACACTGATGATATTGTTTGAAATCAGCCTGGGACTGGAGACAAAAATGCAGATGCAGTTATAGAAGCATGAACAGCTGAAGCATGAAACTAATACGATCAAGAAAAGTAATAGAAAAATCCTAGAGGCTGGTTTTAAAAAAAAGAGACAATGCTGAATCAGAATCTTTACTGCTGGGTAAATGAGTTGGAAGGACCATTACTGGAGGGAAAGTAATAATTATTCACACCAACATTAGCTGGAAACAGGGTAGCTGCGAGCAGTATACCTTCCCTTTAAGGCACTAGGCCAGAGCAAGAGTGGGCATCCTGCTTTGCCATGATATTCCTCATTTATTTTTTCTCACCATCCTATGTCTCTGTGAGAAGGGATTGCTAGAACTTGGTTCCAATCCTGAGATCAGATTTGGAACAGAATTCTTCCCACCTTCTGAGATGTCACATACCCAGCTGGAAACCCTGAGCCTCCGTGACAGTGCCACATTCTGCTTGCTATGAGTTACATCCTCAATGCCTCCTGAGGCTGCTGGCCAAGGCTGTTCACAGAGAAGGGAGGCACATGCGCCAGGGTTGAGATGAGGATGTGTTAGAAAATGCAGAACAGAGTACACCATCCTTCCCTCCTGCAGACTCACAAAAATAAGCCAGAACAAATATCAGCCAGCGGTTACTTTGATTTCTGAGCAAATTTTTAAGATATGAGACCATCAGGCAAAATGGGTCCTCCAGGTGCAAGTGAAATCATCAGTAAGATCAGAGGAGGAAGTACTAAGAGAAGTGAAGCAGAGACAGTTCCCATGGCTTTCTGTGCTGATTCCAGATGTTACTGCCAGAACATTGAGCCTAGAGGCACAGGTGAGTGCCCTGTGTCAATAAAGTCTCTCCATCCAGACTCTGCAGTCACCCACCCACAAGATCCCCTCCTATACAGGTTCCTCCAAGATCTGCAATACCTTTGGCATCTAAGCTACTTCTTCCTTTTTTAGGCTGTACTAAGACCTTACTTTATCAGCTGGAGATTTACAAGTGTGGGAGGGGCAGATCTGAAGAATGAGCATCTTCTTTCAAGGATCCACCTCAGGTGAGGTCATTTTCACAGACCACTGGGGCTACTTCTGCCATCCCGGGGGCTTCAGGACAATCTGGGGATGTACTGTTCTCAGACACATCTACCAAATGGGTCCATCTCAAACTTTTGGCCCCACTTGTTTCCAACCAGGGCCTTGACTCTGACAAAAAAGTCCTGCTGGGCTTACTCATTCAGCCTCATTTGTAGCTCTGCCACCCTTCTAACGAGATCCTTAAAATTCCATGCAGCCTTCCTGAATCTGCAAGTGGCGACAGCCTCCTTCAGAGCTGTCATCAGAGGCCTTCTGGCTTCAAAGCATGTCATGCATTGGAAGTTGATTATAATAGTCTACTACCGTCTTTTTTTATTTGTTTTTAAGAGTAACACAGTTAAACATAAAAAGATTCTGAATATCACTAACTACTAGAGAAATGCATACTCAAACTTACAATGAGGTTCCACCTCACACCAGTCAGAATGGCCCTCATTTAAAAAATCTACAAATGCTTGGGGAGGGTATTCCCACTCTGTTGGTGGGAATGTAAATTGGTACAACCATTGTGGAAAACAGTATGGAGATTCCTCAAAAAACTAACAATAGAGTTGCCACGTGACCCTAAAACCCCACCCCTGAGCAATATCTGGACAAAACTAGAATTCAAAAGGCTGATTGCACCCCTATGTTCACTGAAGCACTGTTTGCAGTAGCCAAGACACGGAAGCAACCTACATGTCTATTGACAGAGGAATGGATAAAGATGGTGTGGTACATGTATACAATGGAATACTACCCAGCCAGAAAAACTAATTAAATCACATCATTTGTGGCAACATGGAAGGAAGATTAGCATACTAAGTAAGTCAGAAAGAGAGACACAAATACCACATAGTATCAGTTATATGTGGAATCTAAAATATGACATAAACTACCTTACCTGTTTTGTTTTGTAGGTAAGGTAGTTTATGTCATATTTTCACAGACAGAGAGGACAGACCTGTGGTTGCCAAGGGGGAGGTGAGTAGGGGAGGGAAGGATTGGGAGTTTGGGATTAACAGACACAAAGTATTATAAATAGAGAAAGGATAAAGAACAAGGTCTCACTGTATAGTATAGGGTACTGCATTCAGTATCCTGAGATAAAACAAAATGGAAAAGAATATGAAAAGTGTGTGTGTGTATATACACACACATATATACATATATGGACTTCCCTGGTGGCTTAGAGGGTAAAGCATCTGCCTGCAATGCAGGAGACCTGGGTTCGATCCCTGGGTCTGGAAGATCCCCTGGAGAAGGAAATGGCACCCCACTCCAGTATTCTTGCCTGGAAAATCCCATGGACAGAGGAACCTGGTAGGCTGTAGTCCATGGGGCCACAAAGAGTCGGACATGACTGAGTGACTTCACTTCATTTCATATACATATATATAACTGAGTCACTTACTGTACATCAACTATACCTCAGTAAAAGAAATTTTTTAAAGACTTGTATAAAATAAGAGTAATGCAGTTAACAGAGGCCATGGCACTCCATTGTCCTCATCACACCCCACACTGCTCCACCAGTATACTCACCACATTACCCAGGACATCTTCTTCCACCTGCACAGCATCCCAGTGAACTAGGGTGAAAGAAGCGTGAATGATTGCAATACCATGTGCCAGGGTGATCACCACCTCCCTTACAACAAACAACGGGATCCTGGAACTTCCCTAGTGGCCCAGTGATTAAGAATCTACCTTCCAACACAGGAGGCACAGGTTCAATCCCTAGTCAGGGAACTAAGATCCCATACGTTGTGGGGCAATTAGGCCTGCATGCTGCAACTACTGAGCCTGGGCGCCTCAACTAGAGAGCCTGCATGACACAAACTAGAGTCCATGCACGGCAACTAGACAGAAACCCGTGTCACACAGCAAAGATCCACACACCTCAACAAAGACCTAATGCAGCCAAAAATATATAGATATTTTTTAAATGGGACTGTTAGTGCCATCAAACTGCTGAGTAATCCAGCTGAGGAGCTGCTTCCCCCAGGCTTATATTCCGCACCTGCATTTCTTCCCCACAAGACATCCACAAGATCTTCTCCTGCATGTGTTCTCTTAGGGCTGGCAATTCCTTTGGTTTGTAAGCTGTTTTATTCCTAGAGCAGAGACCTTGCCTGGGTTCCCCAGAAAGCAGAGCCTGAGCCAGAAGACTTGTAGCTAGTATTTAATTAAAAAGTAAGGTCCCAGAAAACAGGAGGGAAGGACAGAAGAGTGCAGAAGAACCAAGAGCCAATACATTAATGCATCGTGGAACTGGCCACACCACTAAGTGTGACTGGTTGCTTGATTTGTAGGACTGCATCCTCGAGAAGTTGTATAAACAGCATTTCAGGATCATCCCACATAGGAGAGAAAGGTAACCCATTTGTTGAAAGTTCACTATTCATGGATTGTGGTGTGGGCATGGGTGTCCACAGCAGTGTTCAACTAGAAAACCCTGAGTGGGGAGCAAGATGCTGTAAGGTTGTACCAGGTGACATGACTCAGGGCTCTGTAGAACTAGAGCAAGAAACAGGCAAGACAGACTATACAAACAAGTGCATAAGAGGGGTTGAATACAATGGGTTTTCTCACCTGTTAAAAAAAAAAAATAGAAAGGCAACATAATACCTACTGGTCCCCAGTGTAGCATCATAACCTAGGAGCAATGATAAAACCAGAGCTGGAAAGTCAATGGAACATGAACAAAGAAACCCAAGTATTCACAGCCATGCAAACAAACAAACAAACAACAGTCCTCTTCTGAGTACACCAAAAGAATAAAAAAGATAAATTTCTACCTGTTTATATGATCACCCACTATCCCATGATTAGCATTTATCCAGTCCATCAACAAATATGATATTTGCCAACATACCCATAATGACTTCTGGCATTCCTTTTATTTACCTTGACATGGTTGCAGTTCTTAAATAAATCAAGCTGCAAAGTTTGGAGGCTGCCATAATTTTCTGTTTTATTTGTAAGAAGGCACCTAGAGGCAAACACGAAAAACTAGATGGTGGGTGGGGGATGTAGTATAAGCCTGATAATGAAGTCATATCCACCTTAAGCCACTTCTCTACTATATAGGTATCACCTAGACTAGCAGTCAGCAAACCACAGTTCTTGCCACCACTTATTGTATACATAAAGAGTCATTAGAGCACAGCCATGCTTATTCAGTTAGGTACAGTCTGTGGCTACTGTCCTCACTACAGTGGCAGAGTTGAGAATCTTGACAGAAGCCTTTGTATAGCCTGCTGCTGCTGCTGCTGCTGCTAAGTTGCTTCAGTCGTGTCCGACTCTGTGCGACCCCATAGACGGCAGCCCACCAGGCTCCCCCGTCCCTGGGATTCTCCAGGCAAGAACACTGGAGTGGGTTGCCATTTCCTTCTCCAATGCATGAAAGAGAAAAGTGAAAGTGAAGTCGCTCAGTTGTGTCCGACTCTTCGCGACCCCATGGTCTGCAGCCTACCAGGCTCCTCTGTCCATGGGATTTTCCAGGCAAGAGTACTGGAGTGGGGTGCCATTGCCTTCTCAATTGTATAGCCTACAAAGGCTGAAATATTTACTCACGTGGCCTTTGACAGGACAAGTTTGCCAAACCCTGGTCTAAAGATGCTAGAGGTGAGCTTTCTCTGACAGGTGGGACCTCCAAATTAGCACTAAGCAAGGTTGTTAGCTGATCCTTCAATCAAGAAGAAGAAATTTTTATTTCTTTTTTTTAATATTTATTTTATTTAATTTTTTACCTTTACAATATTGTATTGGTTTTGCCATATATCAACATGAATCTGCCACAGGTATACACGTGTTCCCCATCCTGAACCCTCCTCCCTCCTCCCTCCCCATACCATCCCTCTGGGTCGTCCCAGTGCACCAGCCCCAAGCATCCAGTATTGTGCATCGAACCTGGACTGGCGACTCGTTTCATATATGATATTATGCATGTTTCAGTGCCGTTCTCCCAAATCAACCCACCCTCTCCCTCTCCCACAGAGTCCAAAAGACTGTTCTATACATCAGTGTCTCTTTTGCTGTCTCGTATACAGGGTTATTGTTACCATCTTTCTAAATTTCATATATATTTGTTAGTATACTGTATTGATGTTTTTCTTTCTGGCTTACTTCACTCTGTATAATAGGCTCCAGTTTCATCCACCTCATTAGAACTGATTCAAATGTATTCTTTTTAATGGCTGAGTAATACTCCATTGTGTATATGTACCACAGCTTTCTTATCCATTCATCTGCTGATGGACATCTAGGTTGCTTTCATGT
>NW_011494738.1:2726439-2747377 GCF_000754665.1 Bison bison bison | reverse complement strand
CTGTTTTCCTCAGTGTGTATGCCCAGCAGTGGGATTGCTGGGTCATAAGGCAGTTCTATTTCCAGTTTTTTAAGGAATCTCCACACTGTTCTCCATAGTGGCTGTACTAGTTTGCATTCCCACCAACAGTGTGAGAGGGTTCCCTTTTCTCCACACCCTCTCCAGCATTTATTGCTTGTAGACTTTTGGATCGCAGCCATTCTGACTGGCGTGAAATGGTACCTCATAGTGGTTTTGATTTGCATCTCTGATAATGAGTGATGTTGAGCATCTTTTCATGTGTTTGTTAGCCATCTGTATGTCTTCTTGTAAAAGAATGAAACTAGAACACTTTCTAACACCATACACAAAAATAAACTCAAAATGGATTAAAGATCTAAACGTAAGACCAGAAACTATAAAACTCCTAGAGGAGAACATAGGCAAAACACTCTCTGACATAAATCACAGCAGGATCCTCTATGACCCACCTCCCAGAATATTGGAAATAAAAGCAAAAATAAACAAATGGGACCTAATTAAACTTAAAAGCTTCTGCACAACAAAGGAAACTATAAGCAAGGTGAAAAGACAGCCTTCAGAATGGGAGAAAATAATAGCAAATGAAGCAACTGACAAACAACTAATCTCAAAAATTACAAGCAACTCCTGCAGCTCAATTCCAGAAAAATAAATGACCCAATCAAAAAATGCGCCAAAGAACTAAATAGACATTTCTCCAAAGAAATTTTTATTTCTTAATCACCATGCTTTTGTCAAAACTGGGCTATCTTCTCCCTTTCTTGCATGGTTACTCCAGAAGCTGTAACTCTGGGACAGCAAAAAACAGGGATTCATGGAGTGAAAACAAATGATGACGGCTTCCCCTTCCTTTTAGCTAAGAACACAATTATCAGATTCTTCCACCAAACTTGTGTTTAAAAAGCTACTTCACATACCTGGCTCTGACTAAACTCAGACCACACCCATGCAGTCCCAGGAATTGTGATTATGTCAGGTAGGTGCATGGAGGAAAAAGAAATTTAACAGGCTAAGCAAAGAACAGTTCTCACAGTGCATCTGACCAAAGCCAGGGAACCTGTATGTTTATTACCCTTTGTGAAGGTGAGCCCAATCCTAAATTCCTCCCTAGCTACGTCTTGTATGCTATGATGGATCAGGCAACTACTTTGAGGTATGAGGGGTCCATCTCTTCAGTGCTTCTCAGTAAATAATGCTCTGTTATATTTTATGTGATTCCAACTCAACTTCTACAAGTGTAAAAGCAATATAACCAAAAACATGCCTTTTGGCAAAGAATAAAATATAAGGAGATGCAATTCCGCCAGATGGCAAAATCCCAGACTAACAATTTGTCGACTTATTGATGGACATAACTAACCCCCTAACTTACTAAACTACAATGGAAATATAGAAGAATTCTGCCATTTTGTAGATTTAGCTGCATCATTGACCAAATTGCATCCCCACAACATGACATCAGATAGAGAAATTCTGAAAAATCACCTTTACCTCACCACACTGGTCTCCTGGGCATGCTAATGGCATTCTTACTGATTTCTCTGCTTTCCACTTTTTTCTTCTCCAATTCCATGTACATTTCAACCATGTTATGTTTCTAAAATATACATGAGAGGATTACTGTTACCTTTTTTAAAATTTTGCAATGGCTCCCTCCAATGGAGACAGTCCAAGCTCCGATGTAAATAAAGCTTTTCATGGTTAAGACCCAAACCTGACCCACTAGCTTTATGTCTATTATTTCAAGCATGGCCTTGGCCCTAGGATGACACCATCCCGTTCTTTGTTTGGTCCACAAACATGGTAAACAACATTTCTGGACAGGTCACTGAGCCACAGAGCCATAGTTCTAACCATAAAATGTGGAAGGAAGCCTAACATTGTAAAGGGGTTGTTTTAAAGCCATTATAAGGTTTCATCTCTCAGTCGGTCCTCCAAAAGCCCCAGGGAACTAGACCAGAGAACCAACCTCATGTAGGCCTCAAGCTGCTGATCATACAGTCCTACAAATGACCAATTCTCTCTCCCTCATTCATTCAGTTCTCACTGATTTTCCTTGAGGACATAGCCTGATGTAAGATCTTGGTAAGATCTTGGTCTTAGTCTACCTGAATCTCTCTCTAGAAAGATAGATAAGTAGATACAAACATACATACATACCCACAGATAGCTCATCCAGTGAGGCAGCCAGGAGGTCCAGAGGACATGCAGAGTATTCAACAACATTCACTTATTCATTCAACAGATGTTGTAAAGCACTTGCTGTGTGCCAGATGCTGTACCAATGAGTGTGTGTACAAGATATGTATTCATCACTACTGTATATATACTATGGATGAGCAGAGTGAAATGGATTTGTGCCCTGAGGGAATTCACAGTCCTCTGACTTGAAGTCCTTGCCTAATTTTCAACATTTATGCTATTTTCCCAGCTTTCCTATGTACCCTGGAGCTTTGGGTTGTTGTTGTTATTCAATCGCTAAGTTGTATTCTTTGTGAGCCCATGGACTCTTTGTGATCTCACGGACTGCAGAACATCAGGCTCCGCTGTCCTCCACTATCTCCTGGAGCTTGCTCCAGTTCATGTCCATTGAGTCGGTGATGCTATCTAATCATCTAATCCTCTGTCGCCATCCTCTCCTTTTTCCTTCAATCTTTTCCAACATCAAGGTCTTTTCCAATTATTTGGCTCTTCATATCACATGGCCAAAATATTGAGATTCAAATTTAGCATCAGTCATTCCAATGAATATTTATGGTTGATTTCCTTTAGGATTGACTTGTTTGATCTCCTTGCAATCCAAGGGAGCTTCAAGAGTCTTCTCCAGCACCACTTTTTGAAAGCATCAATTCTTCAGTGTTCAGCCTTTTTTATGGTCCAGTTCTCATATCTGTACATGACTACTGGAAAAACCATAGCTTTGACTGTACAGACGTTTGTCAGCAAAGTGATATCTTTGCTTTTTAATATGCTGTCTAGGTTTGTCATAGCTTTCCTTCCAAGGAACAAGCGTCCCAAGGAGCTTTGGGACAAAACCCCCAAATATCAGTGTCTGGAGATCTCAGGCCATCTTGTGGATGCATGGTCTGGTCAAAGATAAGGAAAGCTCACAAGACTATGCACTCCATGTTCCAACATGCCACAGGAGCAAGTGCAAAGTCATAGGGCAATTATGATCAATTCTAAAGTAACACTGTCCAGGTTTCTGCCATAAATGCTATCCTGCCATTTATATTTCAGGAGAAATGCTGCAAGGAGCCTCACCTGCTGCTCTAAGTGGCTTTTCATTTGGAGGTTGAGGAAATGGGGCCCATCACTGGAATTCATAAGGAGAAAAGACCATTGAATTTCCCTACATGTGTGGTCATGTAACTAACCCTAAAGTCAACTGCACTGGCCAACAATCTTAGAAGCCCACCTGGAGTTCTTTCTTTACCAACTAACTTCAAATCCTGCTACTAACCCTGTTTCCTAAATACCAGCTGGTTATGTTGTCCCTACCCAAAAGACTTCAAAAGTTCACCTCTGCCTTCAGTCCAAATGCCTCACTCCAGCATTCAAAGGCTCTATAACCTGGCCCCAAATGTATATCCTGGGTATAGACCTCCTGTGCATGCCAAACTGAGATCCCCACCATTACCTAACAAGCCATGTCCATTCCCATCACAAGTCTTTTAAAATGCCCTCTCCTTTCTAACTGTTCATCCAAATTCCCTAATTCACTCAAAACCTACCCAAAGTACCATTGCCAAACATCTTTCCTCCACACAGTCCTACCAATAAAATGCACTTCCTAGAAGCATCAATTTTGCCACTTCACAGACTACTGTCCTGCTGGTCAACTTCTCATGCAGGACTAATGTATCATTTTCATACTTAACATCTACATTGATCCACTGTTAGCATACTTGAGAAAAAGGAAAAGATCTATATCTCTCATGGAAGGAAGACTGAAAAATCCAAGCTGCCCTTACTAGAAGAAATAGACAGTGGAGTCACAGTCCACAGAGAGCCTCCTTTGGCAAGACTGTTGGTTGCTTCTCTAGGACTCCTGACTCAGAGCACAGTCAGAAGACAAATTCCCAAGGGCCAAGTTCATCCTAATGGTTCATATGACAAAGAACTCGAGCTTTGGGATGCAACGCTTAATTCTAGACTCCTCCCAGTCAGTGAAGTCAGGCCTCTTGCTCTATTTACATAAGAGAGGAGATGAAGGTTAAAACAAATATATTGAATTAAGTATGTATAAAAGTACACATCCCTCTGCAGAAAGTGACATGGTTCCCTACCTAGCCCCAGCCCTGTACTACTTTACTGGAATCTCCACAATACTCGAATCTTGCCACAGAAGACAGCTTCTTAGGATCTTTTCCTTTAATGAAAAAAAAAAAAAGTTAACCTTTTCACATCAACTAAAAATTTCCCAAAGCCTAGAACCTGATTATTCCTAAACTTCATGAATTATTCATGCTGCTTCAACTGAGATAGATCATATTTAGTGTTCTGAGGGGGCATCTCCCCTGGTATTGGATGGAAAATATCATCATCTGTCTACTGAGATGTTTGAAGAACAGGTTATATCTACAGAACTGTATATGCCAAGAAACAAAACAGGGTTCACTGGATTGGCATAAGGGAAATAAATACGAAACCACAGAGTCTTTTCCATATCCATGTGGAGCCTGTTTCTATTAAACCCAGGCAAGAATGACAGCAATCCCAACACATGCAAACCCTAATAAATTAGCTGCACCCAATTATTAAGAAGGCAGCCTTAGGTCATAAAAATGATTCTGTGAAATTGATCTTAAATGAAAAATGTGTAATTACACTTAAAGCAGTTACAGGCTGCTAGTCAATGAAAAATTTATATTTCCTGTGGAGTTGTACCACTTTCTGTGCATATAAAATTAGTTGGACTGGTAGAACTTACATTACATTCGGAAGTGGTTCAAGAGACAGAAACATTTTTCATTAGACTTTCCAAAATGATCCCACAAACTGGCCAGCTATGCACCCGATGTGCATGTTATAATTTTACTGCCTTTGGCCAAAATCCACTGTAAGACCAAGTAAGTGTTCAGAATTTTAAGCAAGTACTTCACAGTATTTTTAAAGCCATGAATGCATTTGTTTCTCTATTCATTTTGTTAGTCTTTCTTTAAGATCTGAAAGGCTTATATTTAGTAAAAGCAAAAATGACTGGGGGAGTAAGTATGCATATAGGTGAAAAGTCATGGTATTCATCCCTTACCTCACCTGCCACATCCCATCTACCACCAACTTCTGTGGGTTCCATCTCCAAATTTACCTCAAAACCATACACTCAGAAGAAAAAAAAAAGAAAACAAAACTCTACACTCCTCTTCATCTCCACTGCTGACACCCTGGCCCAAGCCACCATGGCACCAATCTCTTGACAGGCCTTTTTCCTTCTGCTCATGATCCCTCCATTTCATTCTTCCCATAATAGGCTGAGAGATCCTTTTCAAAATTCAATCAGATCATATCACTGCTCTGCCTCAGACCATTCAAAGGCTTCCCATTGTCCTTTAAATAAAACCCAAACTCCTCTTGTGACCCCTGAGGACTTGCTTGATCCAGCCTTTGGCCCCTTCCTCAACTTTGGTTCTTCTTATTCTCACCCTGCCTCACAGTGGACCGTCACAGTGATTTTCTTTCCATTACTGAAGTTCTTCTACCTCCAGAAGTTTATGCTTACTATTCCTTTCCTCTGGAATGCTCTTCACTGGACTCACGATATCGAAGTTCCTCTGCTTATTTCCTGTAGAATAATCACTTTATTAATGTGTTTACTTGTTGTGGCCTGTTTTAACCTTCAGTGAATGCAAAACTATTGAGTGAATGAAATAACATATTTAAGAAATGGTAAAGTTATGAAGAAATACTTAAATAAAGAAGCAAATAGCTTAGGGGAAATTCAGGTTTAAGCATATAATTGTCTGCCAAAAGAACTAGCCAGTTTCAGGGTTGAATTCTACTTTTTAGTTGCACTAAAAATTACATACGGCTAGGAATTAAAGACTTCACTGAAGTTGAGGGGAGATAAATTAGGAGTCTGAGATTAACATGAAAAAAAAAGACTTCACTAAAGAAATTCATGCTACTAATAAACACAAGCAATTTTGTGGCCTCTTTTATATTGAGCATTTCAAAATTTAAATGTATACATTAATTTCACCAGTGATATTTATCTTATCTTTTGTTCCTCCTTTGGTAACCTTATATGACTTATCTGAAATAGTCTCATTGGCTTAGAGAATAAACAATGGTTGCTGGGAGGAGAAGATAGGGAATTTGGGATGGACATGTACATGCTGCAATATTTTAAATGGATAAGCCACAAAGACCTACTATGTATAGTACTTGGAACTCTATTTAATGTTATGTCATATGTATGGCTGAGTCCCTTTGCTTTTCACTTGAAACTATCATAACATTGTTAACTGCTATACCACAGTACAAAATAACAAGCTTAAAAAGTTTTAAAATATGAAATAGTCTCATTGGGGAAATATTAAACATTATTCCCAATACTAGTGGGTGGAATCAAATAGTGTATCCACAACACCCATCAACTAATCATACTTAGGTTTGCAAAACTTAGAAATTAAGGAGATTCAAAGAAGTATAAACAGAGTTGCATTCATAATGGATCTTCCAATCCATTCTTGAGACAAAACAAAGATGGGAGAAAGATGGATGAAGGAACGAGTAGACAGATACTCAAAAGAGGGAGAACACATCCTACAGGGAAGAGGTCAGGGTAGCCATAAGCTGTGCTTTGCAAAATGGGTAAGTCTCAGATAAGAAAGGAGAGCAGGGCAACATTCCAAGGAGGGGCAAGAATGACCACATGTGTCAAACATGCATGGAGAGCAGTGAGCAGAGGAAGCAGTTAAAACTGGAAAGAAAAAGGTAGTCATGAAAGCTTTAAGAGTACTTGGGGCTGAAAATTCAGATTATCATGCAGCAGCTTACCATGTTTTGGCCTTACAATACTAAAGAGTAATGGAAGATTTTAGCAAAAGAACAAATTAATGGGAGATAAATGCTCCCATTGTGAGAAACTCAGCATTTGAGAACCTGCACTCAGGTAGTGTAAAAATGGGCTTCCTCGGTGGTCCAATGGTAAAGAATCTGCCTGCCAATGCAGGGAACACGGGTTCATTCCCAGATCTGGGAATATCCTGATCCACATGCTGTGGGTCAACTAAGACCTTATGCCATAACTATTGAGCCAGCACTCTGAAGTCCGCAAGCCACAACTACTGAGTCCATGAGCCGCAACTACTGAAACCTGCGGCCTAGAGCTCGTACTCCGCAACAAGAGAAGCCATCACACCAAGAAGCCCACCCCCTGCTCACCACAACAAGAGAAAGCCTGTGTGCAGCAACGAAGACCAGTGCAGTCAAAATAAATAAATAAATCTTTTTAATAACAAATATATCTTATTAAATCAATACTCAGAATAAATACATACCTTTTTAAATCTTCAGAGCAACTACAGTATTCTAGTGTACACTCTTTACAAAATCTTTAGTTACAGGAAATAAGGATTTCAGAAACCACACATAACTTTGTCCCGAGGAAGGACAAGAGCAACCCAGAGAAAACTGTAAAATCATGTTGCAAAGTAATGAGCACGTAAGACCAAGTTCTACAATAAACATACATACATGTGTGCTTCATCACCTAATAGTTCACTTTTTTGATAATTTACAATTATCAAGTCTTCAAAAAATCCCCGTGCAGCATAGTTTCTGGTTTTTCAAATAAGAATGAAGAATTAGGTGATAAGTTCAAGGTTACAAAGACAATTTAAACAAATATCAAGTAAAAGAACTCTCTAAATTCTTGCAACTTGCTTTTTACCAACAGTTGCAAAACTCAGTGGTAGGTGTTATATGTGCTATACTATGAAAACAAGATCCTGGTGGAAAACAAGAACTTAAAGGCTGGGAACTGGCCCTTGGAGAAATTTATATCTTTTCCATGTCTTGTGACCATCATACTTAGTATTTTATAGCCAAAACCCACAGATTACATTTGACCCTTAAACAACATGGGTTTGACCTGCATAGGTCACTGATTCACGGATTTTCTTCAATAAATATATACCATAGAACTACACAACCTTCAGTTGGTAGAATCCTCAGATGTGGAATCAAAGAAACAGAACTATGGATACAGTGCTGACTGTAAAGTTATGCTCATATTTTTGACTACACAATGTCAGTGACTTAACCCTAATGTTGCTCAAGGGTCAACCCTTGAATATATTTGTAACACATTAGGTGGTGCAATGATGAAGAATCCACCTGCCAATAAAGGAGATCCAAAGGACATGGATGTGAGCCACAGGTTGGGAAGATCCCCTAGAGTAGGAAATGGCAACCCACTTCAGTATTCTTGCCTGGAAAATTCCATGAACAGAGGAGCCTGTCTGATTACAGTCCATGGGGTCAAAGAGACAGACAAGATTAAGTGAGCACAGCACACACCTTTGTTGTTCAGTATCTCAGTCATGTCCAACTCTTTGCAACCCCATGGCCTGTAGCATACCAGACTTCCATGTCCTTCACCATCTTCTGGAGCTTGCTCAAACTCATGTCCATTGAGTCCATGATGCCATCCAACCATCTCATCCTTCATTGTCTCCTTCTCCTCCTGCCTTCAGTCTTTCCCAGCATCAGGGTCTTTTTCCATCTAAACCATGCACAAGAAAAAGAAATGCAAAAAGGTAAAATGGTTGTCTGAGGAGGCCTTACAAATGGCTGAGGAAAAAAAAAAGAAGAAGAGAAGTGAAACGCATGGGAGAAAAGGAAGATATACCCATCTGAATTCAGAGTTCTAAAGAATAGCAAGGAGAGGTAAGAACGCCTTCCTAAGTAAACGATGCAAAGAAATAGAGAAAAACAATAGAATGGGAAAGATTTAAGATTTCTTCAAGAAAATTAGAGATGGAAGGGAACATTTCATGCAAAGATGGAGTCAGTAAAGGACAGAAACAGTATAGACCTAACAGAACCAGAAGATATTAAGAAGAGGTGGCAAGAATACAGGGAAGAATTATACTCAAAAGATCTTAATGACCCAAACAACCACGACAGTGTGATCACTCACCTAGAGCCAGACACCCTTGATTATGAAGTGAAGTGGGCCTTAGGAAGCATTACTACAAACAAGGCTAGTGGATGTGATGGAATTTCAGCTGAACTATTTCAAATCCTAAAAGCTGTGAAAGTGCTGCACTCAGTATGCCCACAGATTTGGAAAATTCAGCAGTGGCCACAGTACTGGAAAGGTCAGTTTTCATTCCAATCCCAAAGAAGGGCAATGCCAAAGAATGCTCAAACTACCACAAAATTGTACTCATTTCACATGTTAGCAAGGTAATGCTCAAAATCTTCCAAGCTAGGCTTTAATAGTACATGAACCAAGAACTTCCAGATGTACAAGCTGGATTTAGAAAATGCAGAGAAACCAGAGATCAAATTGCCAACATTCATTGGATCACAGAAAAAGCAAAGGAATTCCAGAAAAACATCTGCTTCTGCTTCATTGACTACACTAAAGCCTTAGACTGTGTGGATCCCAACAAACAGTAGAAAATTCTTAAAGTGATGGGAATACCAGATTACCTTGCCTGCTTCCTGAGAAACCTGCCTGCAGGTCAAGAAGCAACAGTTAGAACCAGACATGGAACAATGGACTGGTTCAAAATTGGGAAAGGGGTACAAAGGCTGTATATCATCAGCCTGTTTATTTAATATATGCACAGTACATCATGCAAAACGCCAACCTGGATGAAACACAAGCTGGAATCGAGATTGCTGGGAGAAATATCAATAATCTCATATATGTAGATGAGAAAACTCTTATGGCAGAAAGCAAAGAGGAACTAAAGAGCCTCTTGATGAAGGTTAAAGAGATGAGTGAAAAAGCTGGCTTAAAACTCAACATTCAGAAAACAAAGATCATGGCAGCTGGCCCCATCACTTTATGGCCAATAGATGGGGAAACAATGAAACAGTGACAGACTTTTTTGGGAGGCTCCAAAATCACTGCAGATAGACACTGCAGCCATGAAATTAAAAGATGCTTGCTCCTTGGAAGAAAAACTATGACCAACCTAGATGGCATATTAAAAAGCAGAGAAATTACTTTGCCAACAAAGTTCTGTATAGTCAAAGCTATGGTTTTTCCAGTAGTCTTGTACAGATGTGAGAGCTGGATCATAAAGAAGGCTGAGTGTGAAGAATTGATGCTTTCTAATTGTGGTGTAGGAGAAGACTCTTGAGAGTCCTTTGGACTGCAAGGAGATCAAACCAGTCAGTCCTAAAGGAAATCAACTCTGAATATTCTTTGGAAGGACTGATGCTGAAGCTGAAGCTCCAACTCTAATGTTACCTACTTTGGAATGTAGCCATTAACTTCAAATATACTATATAGTTATCATGGGAAACTACTCAACCTGGTGTCCATAATGCCATAGAAAATTCCTTCATTCCTTGGGTAGTAGAAAGACCTCAAGGCTCTATGTCTTACTCATTTTCCTTCAGGCCTGATTTGAATGAAATAAAATAGTGGCTCTAATGTGTTATTTTTTAATCTATTTTTATTTGAAATGTAACAGACTTACATTATATTACTTTCAGGTATAAAACTGATGAACATTTTCATACATTACAAAATAACCTTGAAAAGTATAGTTATCATACAGAGTTATTGTAATATTGGCTTTGTGCCCTACACTGTACATGTATATCCCCATGATTTATTTATTTAATAACTGCAAGTTTGTACCTCTAAATCTTCCTCGCCTATTTCACTCATCCCCCCACTCTCTTCCCTCTGGAAACCACGTTTGTTCTCTGTGAGTTTGTTTCTGTTTTATTATGTTTCCTCATTTGTTTTTTAGTCCATACATAAGTGAAATCACATGGTATTTGTCTTCTCTGACTTAATTCTCTTAGAATTACACTCCTTAGTCTTGGTCTGCTGGTATTTTGATTGGGATTGCATTGAATCTGTAGATTGCCTTGGGTAATATGCCCATTTTAACAATGTTAGTTCCTGAAATTCAAGAGTACAAAATGTCTTTCCATTTATTTGCATTCTCTTCAATTTCTTTCATCAATGTCTTATAGTTTTCTGAGTACAAGTCTTTTATATCTGTTTGATTTACTCCCAGATATTTTATTTTTTCATGTGATTATAAGTGTGACTGTTCTCTTAATTTCTCTGATAGTTTATTGTTAGTATAGAAACACAACAGATTTTTATTAATTTTATGTCCTGCTAATTTATTGAATTCATTTACTACTTCAACAGTTTTTTGCTGGTGTCCTTAGGATTTTATACATATAGTATTAGGACATCTGCAAACATCTGCAAAACAGTGATAGTTTTACTTCCTTCCAATTTGGATTCCTTTTATTTCTTTTTTCTTGTCTGATTGCTGTAGCTATGACTATGGCTAGGACTACAGGCCAATATTATGATGAATAAAAATAGCAAGAGTGGGCATTCTTGCCTTGTTCCTGGTATTAGTGGAAATACTTTGTTTTTCACCATTCGGTATGATGTTTGTTTAGGTTTGTACTTTGTATGGCCTTTATTGTATTGAGGTATATTTCTTCTATAACCACTTTGTTGAAAGTTCTTATACTAAATCATTGTTGAATTTTGTCAAAATACTTTTCTGCATAATTTTTTTCATAATGATCATATGATTATTATTCTTTAATTTGTTAATATGGAGTATCACAAATTGATTTGCAGATATTAAACCATTCTTGCATCCATGGGATAAATCCCATGTGACCATGGTTGCATGAGTGTGAATTCAATCACTGAGTCATATCCAACTCTCTGCAACCCCATGGACTGTAGCCTGCCAGTCTCTTCTGTCCATGGGATCCTCCAGGCAAGAATATTGGAGTGGGCTGCCATTTCCTCCTAGGAGATCTTCCTGACACAGGGATCAAACCAGTGTCTCCTGCATTGGCAGGTGAATTCTTTACCACTGAGCCATCTGGGAAGCCCCCAGTCATGGTCCTTCTAATATACTGTTGAATTCGGTTTGCTAATATGTTGTTGAGAATTTTTGCATTGATGTTCATATGCAATATTGGCCTGTATTTTTCTTTTTTGTGGTATCTTTGGTTTTGGTGTCAGTGATGCTGATCTCATATCACTAGCTCAGAAGCACTTACTTTTAAACACTTGGGCAGTTTATTTTTTATTTCTGGCTGTGCTGGTTCTTTGTTGTGGCCCACGAGCTTTTTGTTGCTGTGCAGGTTTCTCTAGTTGTGGTGTATGGGCTTCTCATTGTGGCTTCTCTTGTGCAGCATGGGCTCTAGGGCATGCAGGCTTCAGTAGTTTTGGCTCCGGGGTTCCAGAGTGCAAGGGATCCCATGTGGTGCATGGGCTTAGTAGCCCCATGGCATGTGAGATCTTAGTTCCTGGACCACAGATCAAACCCATGTCCCTGCATTGTCAGGTGATTCTTAACCACTGGACCACCAAGGCAGTCCCTTAGTAGCCCTTCTTACTTTTCAATTTTTTGGAAAAGATAGGCATAAACTCTTCTTTAAATGCATGGTAGAATTCACTTGTGATGGCATCTGGTCCTGGGCTTTTGATTATTGGGAGTTTGTTTGCTTTACCACTGATTCAAATTCATATAAAGTAATGAATTTGTTACCTGATTCAGTCTATGGAGATTGTATATTTATAGGAATTTATCCATTTCTTTTAGGCTGTCCATTTTATTGCTATATCATAAACTCTTATTATTCTTAGTATTACTGTGGTGTCTGTTGAAAATTCTCTTTAATTTCTGATTTTATTGATTTGTGCTCTCTCTTCATGAGTCTGGCTAAATGCTCACTGATTTTGTTTTTCTTTTCAAAGAGTCAGCTCTTTCATAGATCTTTTCTACTCTCTTTTCAGCCTCCATTTCATCTATTTCAACTTTGAATTTATAATTTCTTTCCTTCTAATTTTGGCTTTGTTCTTTTTCTAGTTCCTTTTGGTTTAAGGTTTGAGATTTTTCTTGTTTCTTGAGATATGCTGCTATCACTATAAATTCTTTTAGAGAAGTGCTTTATGTGCTTTGTCACATACATTCTGGATCATTTTATTACATCCCTCTTTGGAATTTTATTAAATTCCTCTTTGTCTCCATGGAATTTTATTAAGTTCCTCTTTGATTTCTCCAGTGATTCATTGGTTATTTAACAGCATATTGTTTAGCCTCCACGTGTTTGTGTTTTTTGCAGGTTTCTTTTACCTTTTTTCCCCCTTTTTATTATTTTTTTGTTATTTTTCATATTACAGTGGTCAAAAAGGTGCTTGATATGATTCCAACCCTCTTAAAGTTAGTGAGACTTCCTTTGTGGCCTAGCATATGATCTATCCTGAAGAACATTCCCTGTGCACTTGAAAAGAATGTATATTGTTTTTAGATTGAATGTCCTCTATACATCTATTAAGCCCATCAAATAAAATGTGTCATTTAAGATCAGTGTTTTCTGATTTTCTGTCTGGATAAGCTATTGATGTAAGTGGGGTGATAGAGTCCCTTACTATAATTGTGTTGCTGTCAATCTCTTATATGTTTGTTAATGTCTTCTTTATGTATTTAGATACTCCTATGCTGGGTTTATATCTACAATTATTATATCTTATTGATTCAATCTCTTTATCATTATGTTTTGTCCAGACATCCTGGAATGTGAAATCAAGTGGGCCTTAGGAAGCACCACTACGAACAAAGCTAGTGGAGATGATGGGATTCCAGGTCAGCTGTTTCAAATCCTAAAAGATGATGCTGTGAAAGTGCTGCACTCAATATGCCAGAAAATTTGGAAAACCCAGCAGTGGCCACAGGACTGGAAAAGGTCAGTTTTCATTCCCATCCCAAAGAAAGGCAATGCCAAAGAATGCTCAAACTACCACACAATTGTACTCATCAATCACATGCTAGTAAAGTAATGCTCAAAATTCTCCAAGCCAAGCTTCAGAAATGCGTGAACTGTGAATTTCCAGATGTTCAAGCTGTTTTAGAAAAGGCAGAGGAACCAGAGATCAAATTGCCAACATCTGCTGGATCATGGAAAAAGCAAGAGAGTTCCAGAAAAACATCTATTTCTGCTTTATTGACTATGCCAAAGCCTTTGATTCTGTGGATCACAATAAACTGTGGAAAATTCTGAAAGAGATAGGAGTACCAGACTACATGACCTACCTCTTGAGAAACCTGTATGCAGGTCAGGAAGCAACAGTTAGAACTGGACATGGAACAACAGACTGGTTCCAAATAGGAAAAGGAGTACATCAAGCCTGTATATTGCCACCTTGCTTATTTAACTTCTATGCAGAGTACATAATGAGAAACGCTGGGCTGGATGAAGCATAAGCTGGAATCAAGATTGCCAGAAGAAACATCAATAACCTCAGATATGCAGATGACACCACCCTTATGGCAGAAAGTGAAGAGGAACTCAAAAGCCTCTTGATGAAAGTGGAAGAGGAGAGTGAAAAAGTTGGCTTAAAGCTCAACATTCAGAAAACTAAGATCATGGCATCCGGTCCCATCCCTTCATGGCAAATAGATGCGGAAACAGTGGAAACAGTGGCTGGCTTTATTTTGGGGGGCTCCAAAATCACTGAAGATGGTGACTGCAGCCTTGAAATTAAAAGATGCTTACTCCTTGGAAGGAAAGCTATGACCAACCTAGACAGCATATTAAAAAGCAGAGACATTACTTTGTCAACAAAGGTCTGTCTAGTCAAGGCTATGGTTTTTCCAGTGGTCATGTATGGATGTGAGAGTTGGACTATAAAGAAAGCTGAGCGCTGAAGAATTGATGCTTTTGAACTGGGGTGTTGGAGAAGACTCTTGAGAGTCCCTTGGACTGCAAGGAGATCCAATCAGTCCATCCTAAAGGATATATCAGTCCTGGGTTTTCATTGGAAGGATTGATATTGAAGCTGAAACTCCAATACTTTGGCCACCTTATGCAAAGAACTGACTCTTCTGAAAAGACCCTGATGCTGGGAAAGATTTAGGGCAGAAGGAGAAGAGTACAACAGAGGATGAGATGGTTGGATGGCATCACCAACTCAACGGACATGGGTTTGTGTAGACTCCGGGAGTTGGTGATGGACAGGGAGGCCTGGCTTGCTGTGGTTCATGGGGTCGCAAAGAGTCAGACATGACTGAGCAACTGAACTGGAACTGGAACTGGAATGTCCTTTTCCTCTTATAGTCTTTGTTTCAATGTCTGTTTAGTCAGAAATAAATATAGCTACTCTGTGTTTCTTTTCATATCCATTTGCATGGAAGATCTTTTTTCATTTCCTCACTTTCAGTCTGTCTTTTGATCTGAAGTGAGTATCTTCATATATACGTAGGCAGCATACATATGGGTCTTGTTTTGGAATCAATTCAACTACTCTGTCTTGATAGGAGCATCTAGTCTGTGTACTTACTGTCCTTTTGTTGTTTTCAGGTTATTTCTGTAGCTCTTTTCTATTTCTTCTTCTTTTGCTTTCTTCCCTTGATTCTGAGGACTATTTTATTTTTGTGTTTGGATTCATTTATCTTTGTCTATTTTATCTATTACAAGATTTTGAGATCGTTTTACCATGAGTATACACACACACACAGCCCATGGGGGGACAAAGAGTTGGACATGCCTTGGCAACTGAACAAAAATACACATACACAAATACACACACACACATTTTTCAAGTTGATGATCTCATAAGTTTGAACACATTTTAATAGCCTTGCGTTTTTACTCCCCCACTATGCTTAGTGTTTTTGACAACATTTTATACACTTGTTTTGTGTACCCCTTAACTACATTTTATGAATATAGAGTTGACCCTGGAACAAATCATGTTTAAACTCCACAGGTACAATTCTATGTGGATCTTTTTGAATAGTAAATACTACACAATCAGTGGTTGGTTAGATCCAAAGATGTGGAACCTCAAATATGAAGGAACTGTGGACATGGAAGCTTATATATGAGGGATAACTATAAGTTACATGTGTATTTTCAACTGCTCAAAGCATGTGCGTCCCTAATCCCCATGCTATTTAAGGGTCAATCCAAGTTGACTTTACTACTTTTGTCTTTTAATCTATTAGCTTTATAAGTGGTTGATTTGCTACCTTTACTTTTACCATTACTAACAATATTGTTCCTTTCAGAATTTTCCTATTTCTAGTTGTGGTCTTCTATCTTCCAATTAGAATGGTGCTGAAATATTTTAGCCTTTGTTCGTCTGTAAAATTCTTTTATATCTCCTTCAATCTGATTAATAGCTTTGCCAGGTACAATACTCTTGGTCATGGGCTTTTTTCTTTCCATCACTTTGAATATATCAAGTCACTCCCTTCTGGCTTGCGAAGTTTATTCTGAAAAGTCAGCCGCTAGTCTTAGGCATGTTCCCTTGAACATATTTTAGTTGTTTTTCCA
The DNA here is from genome assembly GCF_000754665.1 of Bison bison bison. Taxonomy (NCBI): domain Eukaryota; kingdom Metazoa; phylum Chordata; class Mammalia; order Artiodactyla; family Bovidae; genus Bison; species Bison bison. Next base: position 2,730,832 of record NW_011494738.1, on the reverse strand, counting down.
TTGTTGCTCTTATAATTCTCTCTGTATCTTTAATTTTTTTCATCTTAATTATAATGCATTTTGGTGTAGTCCTCTTGGGGTTGATTCTGTTTAGAACACTCTGCTTTTTGAACTTGGCTGTCAGTTTCCTTTCTCAGGTTAAGTAAGTTTTCAGCTAGTATTTCCTCAAATAAGTTCCCTGCCCCTTTCACTCTCTTCTCCTTCTGTGTTCCTATATAAGGCAAATGTTAGTATATTTAATATTGTCCCAGAGGTCTCTTAAACTATCCTCATATTTTTACATTCTTTTTTATTATTTCTATTCAGCATTAGTAATTTCCACTACTAATTGGTTCTGTCCTCCAGTTTGTTAATTTGTTGCTTTGTATCATCTAAGCTAGTGTTGACTCCTTCTAGTGTGTTTTATCTGTTACTATATATATAGTTTTGTTTGGTTCTTCATTATATTTTCCAACAGTTTCCAACTGTTTTCCAAACTTCTCATTGTGATTATTTTTCTCCAAATTTCATTGAGCATCTTTATGATTATTGCCTTGAAATCTTTATTGGGTAGATTCTTTATCTCCACTTTGCTTGGTTCTTTTTCTGGGGTTTAGTTTTGTTCCTTCATTTGAAACATATTCTTCTATGTACTCATTTTGCCTAATTCTGTTTTATTTCTATGCATTAGGTAGGTCAGTTACATTTCCTGATCTTGGAGAAGTAGCCTTATATAGGATATCCTGTGAGATCCAGATGCACAATCCCTTCTGGAGTGCCCCCAAATGGCCTGCATGGGTTCTTTTGTTGTAGGGCTGACAACTGTGGGCACACTGCAGCCTGGTTGACTTCCAGGCCCTGGCTCATGCAGTAGCTGTTAAGCAGGTCCTGGGACAGCTGGTTGCCATTCCCAAGGGAGTTTATGCCAGATCACTGGTGGGTGGAGCCTTGTACTGGCACAATTGACTGTGGTCCAGGGGGTCATGGGGCTGGTGCTGACCAGCTGCTATGTGGGGCTAGGTCCTGGAGCAGCTGATTGTATGGGGTTATGAGGGTCTGGGGCTGGTGCCAGCCTACAGGTAGGAGGAACAGCTCTAGGTCACAGAGGGCCCAAGGCTGGTGTCAGTTCACTGGCAGATAATTAAGCCTTTAGCATTAATAGGTTAGAGGGAGGACTCTAAAATGGTGCTTGCCAGCACCAGTGTCTTCATGACAAAACAAGCTCCAAAAATGGCTGCCACCAATGTCTATATGTTTCCAGGGAAAATCTCAGCCACTTTCTGCCTCTCCAGAAGGCCCTCTGAGTCTGACCCAGGCTCCTTTCAAATTACTGCCTCTTCACTGGAAGTCAGAGCATGTGGAATACTGTGTGTACCTTTGAAGTGCAGAGGCTCCATTTCCTACATTTCTGGCTCTCCTATATGGAAGCCCCATACTGGTTTTCAAAACCAGACATTCTGGTGGCTTGTCTTTCTGGTACAGGTATCCTGGGTTGGGGAGCTTGATGTGGGTCTCAGATGCCTCACTCCTTGGAGAGAACCTCCGCAATTGTGATTATTCTGCCTACGGGTCACCCACTTGCAAGTGTGGGTCTTGACTATACTGCATTTCCACCCCTCCTACTTGTATTGTTTCTTTTTTTATATCTTTAGTTGTAGAAAATCTTTTCTGCTAGTCTTTAGGTTGTTCTCATAGATAGTTGCTCTGCAAATAGTTGTAATTTTGGTGTGCCTATGGGTTGCCTTGGTGGCTCAGACAGTAAAGAATCCACCTGCAATGGGGGAGACCTGTATTCAATCCCTGGGTTGGGAAGATCCCCTGAAGAAGGGAATGGCTACCCACTCCAGTATCCTTGCCTGGAGAATTTCATGGACAGAGGAGCCTGGCAGGCTACAGTTGATGGGGTCACAGAGAGTTGGATATGACTGAGCAACTTCCACTTTCACCGAAGGAGATAAGCTCAGGGTCATCCAATTCTGCTGTCTAGGGTATACCAATATTTCCATTATTTTAAAAAACAGCATTAGAAAGATTTTATTTTTGACAATATACTTATCCATGGCTTAACATTTATTTCTCATAGTCTGGAGGCTAAGTCCAAAATCAAGATGCCAGCAGACTCAGTTCTTGGTAAGAGTTCTTTTACTGAACTTTTAGTTCAGTAAAGCCACATGATAGAGAAAGAGGGGGCTTCTAATATCTTCCTTTTCTTATAAAGGGCACTAATACCATCAAAGGAGTGCCAATTTCATGACATACCTAAACCTAATTATCTCCCAAGGACCCAACCTCCATTAGGAATTAAGACTTCAACATATGACTTTAGAGGAGATACAAATAAATATTCAATGCATATCAGCAAGCCAATCTCAGATAAAATCACTTGCACTCTTCTAACTCCTTTTGAGACTGTCAAGCAGATTACTTCGAATCAGTTTACAAATTCCAGGGCAGGACTCTACACACTTCTGCCTATTGTATCTTAGTGTCAGATTAGTCAAGAAGAATACAATGCAGTCAAGCCCTGGATGAAAGAATTCTTTACACATAGAGAAAAGACAATGGAAGATTAGCTTCAATAGTGGGTGTCAACCCCCCACAGCCTGTGGGTCTCTACCAGAAACATATTCAGGGCAATTTTCCTATGTTGCACCTCTCAGGTACCAGGGTAGAAAGAACCTGTTCACTCTTCTGGAGGACAAGTGCTATATGAAACATACTTCTAAAGGAGACAAAAGAGCATGCATTGAGCCTGAAAAGGGAAAGATGTTCCCATACAAGTTGATAAACCCAGCACAAGCTTAGTGAGGAAGCTTTGTCTCTTAGTGAGGAAGTGTTCTAAGCCCAAGGTTCAGACTGCATATACGAGACTGCCCTTTCTAACATAGATCTTCACCAGCCCATATGTACACATGTATAACATACACCACACTTTTACATAGAAATTTCCTTGAGGAAAACATTCAAGTACTTTCAACATCTGTTGTTGTTTAGTCGCTAAATCATGTCTGACTCTTTGCAACCCCATGGACTACAGCACACCAGGCTTCCCTGTCCTTCACTATCTCCTGCAGTTTGTTCAAATTCATATCCATTGAGTTGGTGATGCTGTCTAGCCATCTCATCCTCTGCTGCCCTTTGCTCCTCTTTCCTTCAATCTTTCCCAGCATCCAAGTCTTTTCCAATGAGTCAGCTCTCTGCATCAGGTAGCCAAAGTACTGGCACTTCAGCTTCAGTATCAGTCCTTCTAATGAATATTCAGGTATTGATTTCCTTTAGGACTGACTGGAACATATATTTTAAAATACTCTGAAGTAGTATTACAAGGGGAAAATCGCTTTGTTTATGAAAATACACTTTATTTCATACTAGAGTACCAAATTTGAGAGAGGAAAGGGGTATAAAATAGCAAAATACATGTATCAGAATCAGCAAACACTAGTACATGGTCAGAGTTGTATTAGAAAAACGTTTCTGTGTGGGCAGGAAAGAGCAACCCATGGGAAGTTTGATCTTCCTCTCCATATCTCAATTTCTGAAACTATTCAACATGCCACATTTCACACAAAACATTTAATGACCAAGGCTCCAGAACACTTTAAGTACTATAATACTTTCCAAGATGGCTGTGAACTTAAGAAACGAGTACTTCAGTCACTGAACATAATTCCATCTTAGCATCTAAACTGCTAAGTGAAGATGCTTGCAACATGAGGATCGAAATAAACCTACATCCTCGCCAAGAAATTAACTGGCAATTTTTCCCTTCCTTCTGGGATGTTTTTCTTTATTAGGCTACTCAATTCTCAACACAGTTCTTCCTCCCACTACCCTTGCACTTAAGCTCTTCACATTCTGCTTAGCTGGATCCTTATTTCTTTGGCACACTGAAAACTCTCAGTAACAGTTATACTCTCCAGGCAATTTGAAGGGGCTACTGTACACCTTGGCAGCAGGGCCAGGTGCTTTATATATATCTTGAAGATACATATACATTTATAATTTAATATACTATCCAATACCATATTCACCATAAATCCACTTATATCTGGGTAATGCATTTATATTCCAATGTGTCTACAAGCCTCATCTGATCTCCCCTGAGGTTAAGCCCACAATGTGCATTCTGAATAATTCAAAATTAAAGCATATTCAGTATTATGTAACTTGTTGTCAATAAAACAAACCAAAAAACCTACAAATGCTTAATTTTTTCCCATTAGATATACTGAAGCATGAAATTTCAAAACTAAATATAAAACATAAGTCAGTTAGTCAGTCAGTCAGTTCAGTCACTCAGTCGTGTCTGACTCTTTGCGACCCCATAAATTGCAGCATGCCAGGCCTCCCTGTCCATCACCAACTTCTGGAGTTCACTCAGACTCACGTCCATTGAGTCAGTGATGCCATCCAG
>NW_011494738.1:2718324-2726339 GCF_000754665.1 Bison bison bison | reverse complement strand
AGGTCATCCCCTTCTCCTCCTGCCCCCAATCCCTCCCAGCATCAGAGTCTTTTCCAATGAGGCAACTCTTTGCATGAGGTGGCCAAAGTACTGGAGTTTCAGCTTTAGCATCATTCCTTCCAAAGAATACCCAGGGCTGATCTCCTTTAGAATGGACTGGTTGGATCTCCTTGCAGTCCAAGGGACTCTCAAGAGTCTTCTCCAACACCTTAGTTCAAAAGCATCAATTCTTCGGCGCTCAGTTTTCTTCACAGTCCAACTCTCACATCCATACATGACCACTGGAAAAACCATAGCCTTGACTAAATGGACCTTTGTTGGCAAAGTAATGTCTCTTGTTTTCAATATGCTATCTAGGTTGGTCATAACTTTCCTTCCAAGGAGTAAGCATTTTTTAATTTCATGGCTGCAGTCACCATCTGCAGTGAATTTGGAGCCCAAAAAAATAAGGTCTGACACTGTTTCCACTGTTTCCCCATCTATTTCCCATGAAATGATGGGATCAGATGCCATCATCTTTGTTTTCTGAATGTTGAGCTTTAAGCCAACTTTTTCACTCTCCTCTTTCACTTTCATCAAGAGGCTTTTGAGTTCCTCTTCACTTTCTGCCATAAGTGTGGTGTCATCTGCATATCTGAGGTTATTGACATTTCTCCCAGCAATCTTGATTCCAGCTTGTGCTTCTTCCAGCCCAGCATTTCTCATGATGTACTCTGCGTAAGTACGACTTTTAATTAAGCATATTCTAATCAATTTCATTAAAATAAATATACCTCATATAATATATACTAAGCCAATATCAAAATATTAACAGGAAATATTCTCTCTCAACTATAGCCAATAATAATTACAGTACAACACAGCTTAAAAAATAAAAAATACTGTGAGCGTAGATACACAGTAAATACTTGCTGAGTGCTCTTCATAGCTATCCTATAATTTCCTACAATCATATTATTTATTTTTTAATATAAATTTATTTATTTTAATTGGAGGCTAATTACTTTACAATATTGTATTGGTTTTTCCATACATCAACATGAACCTGCCATGGGTGTACACGTGTTCCCCATCCTGAACCCCCCTCCCACCTCCCTCCCCGTACCACCCCTCTGGGTCATCCCAGTGCACCAGCCCCAAGCATCCTGTGTCCTGCATTGAACCTGGACTGGCGACCCATTCCACATATGATAGTATACATGTTTAAATGCCGTTCTCCCAAATCATCCCACCCTCACCCTCTCCCACAGATACCAAAAGACTGTTCTATACATCTGTGTCTCTTTTGCTGTCTCGCATACAGGGTTATCGTTACCATCTTTCTAAATTCCATATATATGCGTTAGTATACTGTATTGGTGTCTTTCTTTCTGGCTTACTTCACTCTGTATAATAGGCTCCAGTTTCATCCACCCATTAGAACGAATCATATTATTTAAATCATAAATTATCTTTCAAGTGTGCCACTCATCTATCCTTCCTGACTATAACTTCTAAAGAGTAGGAAACATTACCTGCTAATTTTTTATATTCCCCTCAAGTACCTCTTCCCTCAGTACCTTCAACACCACCTTGAATTCAGTGCCCTCTTTCCAGGGAAGTGGGAGCCCAGTGGCTGTAGTCTGGGCCAGGTGGGAGATACCCAGAGCCTGGGCACAGAGAAGTCTATAACTTACCCATAGGTGAGCTGCAACATCTTGAGAAGAGCCAAACTGAAACCCAGGCAGACCATCCACCTGAATCACTATTGAAAGAGGCTAGAAGTGAAGACCAAGCATCCAGTAAAGCCAACAGAACCAACCAAATCTAAGATCCTAAGAGGCCAGTGAGAAGAGATACATCTGGAACAATCTTCTGCTTGTGAAAAGGCTGTTGCTGTGCCTTTCTTTATACAGCTTTCCAGTAGCTTTAACTATAGAGCGAGTCAAGAAAGTCACCAACCTCACATGGGTACTTTTCTCTCAATAAATGGAAGGAAAAGAAGGAGGCAGGGAAAAACTTGGGATCCATTTTTTCCTTCTATAGGCCTGGAGTGCTGCAGTCCACGGGATTGCAAACTGTCGGAAATGACTGAGCAAGTGAACACCAATAAGAATATTTTATGACAAAGGATAATGAATGAACCATACATTTTTGTATACTTTGGGTGGTGAAAAACTAAACACTATCATAGTTCCTTTGTAAATTTTCTTGATAAGTAAAATTTCAAATAATGTTCCTCTGTGAGCCTCCTGATGCAGAATCCAATGTGAGAAAATGACTGAAAGGGATAAAGTCCCTTCAGCAATTCCTTATAAAGGAATGTCCTTTATGTGATGGGAAGGGGAGTCAGGAACCAGCAATGCCCTAGGACTGTTTACCTTAGGGCTTTCTAATAAGAAGCCTCAGGTTTATATACATAGAATGACTCTTCAGATGCCAAGCATTGCCACTGGCAACAATGTACACTATGCAGTATTGGCATCTTCAACAGAGCTCATAGTTATTTCATATACAATAGCAGGGAGAGAAAAACCCCAGCAATTTGTATAGTCATGTTATCCTCCCTAACAAATTTAGGCATTTCTTCAGCTTTCAAATCATTTCCTCTAAACCAGAGGGAGGAAAAGTTATTGAGAAGGGAGATGTTTCTTCAGTCTCTTTTGGACAGGGTGGAATGATTTTGGCTTATTGCTTAAATCATTAATCCCCCATCATTTCCAATGAGACTGTCATTTCATTAAAAGTAATAATAATTGACAATCTATTACTGTCCCTCATGCCCTAAATTATTATTGCTGCATTTTGTCATGGAGTATAAAAATAAAATATATAACTGCCATAGATCATCAATTCAAAAAAAACCACTCAAGCATTTTATTATCCAATGAAATACTCCATGGGTGCTCTGTTTCCCATCTTGGGCATTCTGCTATATTCCATGTGTCCAGAAGAGGGAAATTAGCATATTGTCCCAAAGTTCATCTCCATCACTGTTATTTGAAATAATTTGCTGAACCAAATGGAACTCTAAGTCCTCCAAGGCAGAGGGGAGAAAACATCTTTTCTCTGAGACCCTGCTGGACTCTGCTAGACAGGGCAGTCAACTGAGAACCTTACATTACCAAAGAATAAATATATTTTACTATTTAGGGTAATGAGGCCAGGTGCGAGAGAAAAGTAAATTCTACTTAGCATTTGATCTTGGGAAAGCTACTTACAGTCACTAAACCTATTTTCCCATCTTTAAAATAGTAAAAATAATATCTATCTCAAAGCACTTACCCCAATATCTGGTTTATCATTTAAACCTTCATAAATGTTGCTTGATATTATTTTCAGTATTACTTCCTATGGAAAAGCAGCAGTATATGAAATTTAAAAGACTGAAATGGTTCTTATTTAATCTTCAATATTATACTAAAAAGTCTAGATTTCATAGCAAAAAAAGGAATCAGAAAAAAAATTAATAACAGAAGTGACATGAACACATCTGAGCTTTAAGAAGAAAACAGAATCAAGCCGTGAAAGATACAGTATATATAAATATAGATATGGATTTACATTTTTGAAATTTACATTTTTTTCATTCACCAAAATGGCCCAAAGCAATTGGCATATTTCCTTCTTTGGTATAATTAGCATATTATCTTAAATACTATAAAATGTCTATATTGCCAACTTATTTATTTTCCCTCTGGTGATATAACATCAATGGCTCAAACAGGGAGAGATTTTACCAGTCAGTGTTGTAATCAATAATTTCCTATACCAGGCATAAGCAGACTACTACTGATTCTTAATAGCTAAGTGGCTTTCAGTCATTTGCATGTCATTTCAACTGAGAAAGTTATCTTAGGACATCCAGATGTATAGTGAGGAAGAAAAAAAACCACAGATCTGAAATAAAATTTTCAAATGTTAATTTAAAATATAATCTAAACTATTTGTAAAAAGGGAAATTCTTTGATATTTTTTAACCTATCGAACTGGCAACGATTCCTAAAAAGACAATACCCAGTGATAGAGAAGACAGACATATTTTGGTAGGAGGATGGACTTTACACTACCTTTGTAGAGGGTAACTTACCAATTATGTACAAAGTTAGGAACTTCCCTGCGGTCCACTGGCTGAGACTTCACGCTTCTAATACAGGAGGCCTGGGTTCGATCCCCACTTAGGGAACTAGATCTCACATGCTGCAACTAAAAGATCCCAAGTGCTGCAGAAATGATCCAAGATCCTGTGTGCTGCAACCAAGGCCCAGCACAGCAAAGAGAGAAATAATAAAAAATGTTTAAAAGTTGTATGTGCCTAACTTTTGGCCCAATAATTACACTTTCAGAAATGCATCCTCTGGGAGTTCTCAAGATGACAGAGTAGAAAGACCCTAAGCTTATATCCTCTCATAGGCACACCAAAATTACAACTAGTTGCAGAAGTATCGATGACAAAGATTGGAACCTACCAGAAAAGACAACTGAAGATATGAAGAAGGAACCACAAGACAGGTAAGAGGGGTGTAGCTGCAGTATACTCAAGACTCACAGCCCCAGGTGAGCGGCCCACAAAAGGAAGAATAATTACCATTGCAGAGTTTCGGCCCAAGAAGCAAGGGATCTGAGTTCCACATCAAGTTCCCCAGCCAGGGAATCTGTACTGGGAGACAAGCCCCCAGAAGGTTTGGTTTTGAAGTCTAGTGGAGTTTACTTTCAGGATATTCAGAGGACTATGGAAAATAGACACTCCGGCCTTAAAGAGCACACATCAAAATCATATGCCCTCTAGGACTCAGGGTGGAAGCAGTAATTTAAAAGGAGTCTGGGTCAGACCTACTTGCTAATTTTGGAGAGTCCCAGGAGAGGTAGGAAGCAACCGGAACTCATCATGGGGATGCAGATACTGTCAGCAGCCATTTTGGGGAGCTGATTCTCCCATGTGGACACTGGTGATAGCAATGGCCCATTTTGGAATCCTTCCTCCAGCCTATTAGGCTTGAGACCCAGACCCAGCCCCACCGACCAGCCTGTAGGTACCAGTACTGTGATGCCTCATGCCAAGCAATTAACTGCGCAGGTACACACACCCCCAACCACCAGCAGACAGGCTGTCTTAAGACACCCTGAACCTACAGCCAGTAGAGGGTTCAGGATACAACCCACACACCACGGTGTAGGCACTAAAATCAAAACCCAGAGAGCCCTGCAACCAGATAGCAGGACCCAGCCCTGCCCAACAGTGGGGTAGGCACAAGCCCCAGAATGCCCTGGGCCCAGGCACCACCCTCAATCAAGTCTGCTCTAGCCTCAGGACCAGCTTCACACACAAGTGGGTGGACACAAGCCCTAGAACAACCTCAGCCCCACGGCCTGCCATGGGAGGACCCAGTTCACCCACCAGCAGGCCAACACAAGCTTTAGAACATCACCATCCAGACAACCAACTGTGTCAGGAATTGGCCACACCCACCAGTGGTCCAAAACCAGCTCTGGGACCTCTATTTATACGAAAAGATAAACAAAATCGATAAGCCTTTAGCCAGACTCATCAAGGAAAAAAAAAGAGAATGGACACAAATCTGAAATGAAAAAAGAGAAGCTACAAATGGCAACACAAAAATATGAAGAAAAACAGACCACTACAAACAACAACATGGCAATAAAATGGACAACCTGGAAGAAACAGATCAACTACTAGAAATGTACAATCTCCTAAAACTGAACCAGAAAGAAATAGAAAATATTAACAGACCACTATTAATAATGAAATTGAATCAGGAATAATAAGAAAAAACCTCCCAAAAAACAAAACTCCAGGACCAGACAGTTTCATAGGTAATTCTACCCAACATTTAGAGAGGAGTTACTGCCTATTCTTGCCGAACTATTCCAAAAAACTGCAGAAAAAGGAATGCTCATGAATTCATTCTATGAGCCTAGAATCACTCTGATATCAAAATCAGTCAGATACCACATAAAAAGAAAATTAGAGGCCAATATCCCTGATGAACACAGGGACGAAAATCCTCTACAAAATATCAGCAAACTGAATTCAACAATACATTTAAAGGATCATGCACCATGTTCAAGTAGGATTTATCCATAGGATACACAGCTATTTCAATATCTACAAGTCAATCAATGCAACACACCACATTAACAAACTGAAGAACAAAAACAATATGGTCATATAAACAGATGCAGAAAAAGCTTTTGCCAAAATTCGATGTCCATTTATAATTTTTTTTAAAACTCTCCAGAAAGTAGTTCTAGAAAGAACATAGCTCAACATAATAAAGGGCATATATAATAAGCCACAGTTTATATCACACAACAAAAAAGCTGAAAGCATTTCCTCCAAAATAAGGAACAAGACAAGAAGGCCTGCTCATTATCATAACTTTTATTCAGCATGCTGCTGCTGCTGCTAAGTCGCTTCAGTCGTGTCTGACTCTGTGCGACCCCATAGACAGCAGCCCACCAGGCTCCCCCGTCCCTGGGATTCTCCAGGCAAGAACACTGGAGTGGGTTGCCATTTCCTGCTCCAATGCATGAAAGTGAAAAGTGAAAGTGAAGTCGCTCAGTCGTGTCTGACTCTTTGCGACCCCATGGATTGCAGCCTACCAGGCTCCTCCATCCATGGGATTTTCCAGGCAAGGGTACTTGAGTAGGGTGCCATTGCCTTCTCCGTTTATTCAGCACAGCATTGGCTTAAAACTCAACATTAAAAAAACTAAGATTGTGGCATCTGGTCCCATCACTTCGTGGCAAATAGATGGGGAGAAAAGGAAACAGTGAGAGACTATTTGTTCTTGGGCTCCAAAATCACTGTACACAGTGACTGCAGCCATGAAATTAAAGGATGCTTGCTCCTTGGAAGAAAAGATGACAAACCTAGAAAGCATATTAAAAAAGCAGAGACATCACTTTGCTGGTGAAGGTCCATCTAGTCAAAGTTATCATATTTTTCCCAATAGTCATGTATAGATGTTGAGAGCTGGACCACAAAGAAGGCTGAGGACTGAAAATCTGATGCTTTTGAACTGTGGTGTTGGAGAAGAGAAGACTCCTGACAGTCCCTTGGACTGCAAGATCAAACCAGTCAAGCCTAAAGGAAATCAACCCTGAATATTCATTGGAAGGACTGATGCTGAAGCTCCAGCATTTTGGCCACCTGATGCAAAGAGCTGACTCACTGGAAAAGGCCCTGATGCTGGAAAAGGTTGAGGGCAGGAGGAGATGGGTGCGACAGACGATGAGATGGTTGGATGGCATCACCAACTCAATGGACATGAGTTTGAACACACTCAGGAAGATAGTGAAGGACAGGGAAGCCTGGTGTGCTGGAGTCCATGGGATCACAAAGAGTCAGACAAGACTTAGTGACTGAATAACAACAACAAGCATCAGCTATTAGACCAAAAGAGAAATAAAGGAATCCAAGCTGGAAAGGAAGAGGTGAAACTGTCACTGTTACTAGATAATATGATACTATACATAGAATATCCTAAAAATGCCACCAAAAAAGCTATTAGAATTCATCAATTAACTTGATAAAGTTACAGGATATAAAATTAATAATAGAAATCTGTTGCATTTCTATATACTAACAACAAAATATCAGAAAGAGAAATTAAGGAAATAATCTCATTTGCAACTGAATTAAGAAGAATAAAATATCAAGCAATAAACCTACTTAAAGAGATAAATTCTCCAAGCCAGGCTTCAGCAATATGTGAACCATGAAATTCCAGTTGTTCAAGCTGGTTTTAGAAAAGGCAGAGGAACCAGAGATCAAATTGCCAACATCTGTTGCATCATCAAAAAAGCAAGAGGGTTCCAGAAAAACATATATTTCTGCTTTATTGACTATGCCAAAGCCTTTGACTGTGTGGATCACAATAAACTGGAAAATTATGAAAGAGATGGAAATACCAGACCACCTGACCTGCCTCTTGAGAAATCTGTATGCAGGTCAGGAAGCAACAGTTAGAACTGGACATGGAACAACAGACTGGTTCCAAATAGGAAAAGGA
>NW_011494738.1:2711828-2718224 GCF_000754665.1 Bison bison bison | reverse complement strand
TGGAAAATTATGAAAGAGATGGAAATCCCAGACCACCTGACCTGCCTCTTGAGAAATCTGTATGCAGGTCAGGAAGCAACAGTTAGAACTGGACATGGAACAACAGACTGGTTCCAAATAGGAAAAGGAGTACGTCAAGGCTGTATATTGTCACTGTGCTTATTTAACTTATATGCAGAGTACATAATGAGAAACGCTGGGCTGGAAGAAGCACAAGCTGGAATTAAGATTGCCGGGAGAAATCTCAATAACGTCAGATATGCAGATAACACCACCCTTATGGCAGAAAGTGAAGAAGAACTAAAAAGCCTCTTGATGAAAGTGAAAGAGGAGAGTGAAGAAGTTGGCTTAAAACTCAACATTCAGAAAATGAAGATCATGGCTTCTGGTCCCATCACTTCATGGGAAATAGTTGGGGAAACAGTGTCAGACTTTATTTTTGGGGGCTCCAAAATCACTGCAGATGGTGACTGCAGCCATGAAATTAAAAGACACTCCTTGGAAGAAAAGTTATGACCAACCTAGATAGCATATTCAAAAGCAGAGACACTACTTTGCTAACAAAGGTCTGTCTAGTCAAGGCTATGGTTTTTCCTGTGGTCATGTATGGATGTGAGAGTTGGACTGTGAAGAAGGCTGAGCGCCGAAGAATTGATGCTTTTGAACTGTGGTGTTGAAGAAGACTCTTGAGAGTCCCTTGGACTGCAAGGAGGTCCAACCAGTCCATTCTGAAGGAGATCAGCGCTGGGATTTCTTTGGAAGGAATGATGAAACTCCAGTACTTTGGCCACCTCAGGCGAAGAGTTGACTCATTGGAAAAGACTCTGATGCTGGGAGGGGTCGGGGCAGGAGGAGAAGGGGACGACAGAGGATGAGATGGCTGGATGGCATCACTGACTCAATGGACATGAGTCTGAGTGAACTCCGGGAGTTGGTGATGGACAGGGAGGCCTGGCGTGCTGTGATTCATGGGGTCAAAAAGAGTTGGACACAACTGAACGACTGAACTGAACTGAAGGAGATAAAAGACCTATATTCAGAAAACTATAAGACAATTTTTAAAAAAAGAAATTGAAGATTACACAAACAAATGGAAAGAGATACTGCATTCATGGACTGGAAGATTAGTGTTGTTAAACTCTTAGAGGAAAACATAGGCAAAACACTCTCTGACATACATCACAGCAGGATCCTCTATGACCCACCTCCCAGAGTAATGGAAATAAAAGCAAAAATAAACAAATGGGACCTAATTAGAATTAAAAGCTTCTGCACCACAAAGGAAACTGTAAGCAAGGTGAAAAGACAGCCTTCAGAATGGGAGAAAATAGCAGCAAATGAAGCAACTGACAAAGCATTAATCTCAAAAATATACAAGCAACTCCTGCAGCTCAATTCCAGAAAAATAAATGACCCAATCAAAAAATGGGCCAAAAAACTAAACAGACATTTCTCCAAAGAAGACATACAGATAGCTAACACACACATGAAAAGATGCTCAACATCACTCATTATCAGAGAAATGCAAATCAAAACCACAATGAGTTACCATTTCACGCCAGTCAGAATGGCTGCTATCCAAAAGTCTACAAATAATAAATGCTCTAGCGGGTGTGGAGAAAAGGGAACCCTCTTCCACTGTTGGTGGGAATGTAAACTAGTACAGCCACTATGGAGAACAGTGTGGAGATTTCTTAAAAAACTGGAAATAGAAACTGCCATACGACCCAGCAATCCCACTGCTGGGCATACACACTGAGGAATCCAGAATTGAAAGAGATATATGTACCCCAATGTTCATTGCAGCACTGTTTGTAATAGCCAGGACACGGAAGCTACCCAGATGTCCATCAGCAGACAACTGGATAAGAAAGCTGTAGTATATATACACAATGGAATATTACTCAGCCATTAGAAAGAATATATTTGAATCAGTTCTAATGAGGTGGATGAAACTGGAGCCTATTATACAGAGTGAAGTAAGCCAGAAAGAAAAACACCAATACAGTATAGTAACACATATATATGGAATTTAGAAAGATGGTAACAATAACCCTATATATGAGATAGCAAAAGAGACACAGATGTATACAACAGTCTTTTGGACTCTGTGGGAGAAGGCAAGGGTGGGATGATTTGAGACAATAGCTTTGAAACATGTATATTATCATGTGTGAAACAGATCGCCAGTCCAGGTTTGATGCATGAGACAGGGTGCTCAGGACTGGTGCACTGGGATGACCCAGAGGGATAGTATGTGGAGGGAGGTGGGACGGGGGTTCAGGATGGGGAACACATGTACACCCATGGCTGATTCATGTTGGTGTATGGAAAAACCACTACAATATTGTGAAGTAATAGCCTCCAATTAAAATAAATAAATTTTTAAAAATAAAATAAAATAATTTAGAAAACAATTAAAATTAATTAATTAAAAAAAAAAAAACACACATGTGAGCCCATTGGCCTCTATGCGCCCCTGTCGGGAACACAAGACCTGCTCTATGACCGCAGAGATCCAGTTAAACTCTTCCCAGAGAATGCACCTAAATGATACATCTTCCCCAAGGGGTCTGAGAGAACAGACAAGGCAAAAAATGAAGATGCTGGCATTTTTCACAGTTTTACAACAAATACTTTTAAATTTTGTATGGAAGTACAAAAGACCACAAATAGCTACATCAATCTTTAGAAAGAAGAGCAGAGCTGGAGGCATCACACTGTCTTCAGACTATATCACAAAGCCATTGTCATCAAAACAGTATGGTACTGACACAAAAGAGCTACATAGCTCATTGGAACAGAATAAAAGAGTCCAGAAATAAACCCACACTTATGGTTAATCAATCTACAACAAAGGAGGCAAGAATCTACAATGGAGAAAAGACAGTCTCTTCAATAAGAACTGCTGGGAAAACTGGACAGCTACATGTAAAAGAATGAAATTAGAACTTTTTTTGTACCATATACAAATATAAACTAAATATGATTAAAGACCTAAATTTAAGACCAGAAACCACAAAACTTCTAAAAGAAAGCAAACACAGGATACTCCTTGACACAAAGTAATATATTTTTGGATCTGTCTCTGAAGACAAAGGAAACAAAAGTAAAAATAAACAAATTGGACCTAAACTGAAATGCTTTTTCATAGCAAAGGAAATCAGTAAAATGGAAAGCCAACATACTGAATGGGAGATAATAGTTGCAAATGACATGGCTGATAAACAGCTAGTATTCAAAATATATAAACAGCTCATACAACTAAATATCAATAAAACAAACAACCCAGTTAAAAAATGGGTAGAAGAATTGAATAGACATTTTTCCAAAGATGACATACAGATGGCCAACAGGTATATGAAAGGATATTCAATTAATCATCAGAGATATGTAAATCAAAACCACAATGAGGTATTACCTCACATCTGTCAGAATGGTTATCATCAAAAAGACTACAAATAACAAATGCTAGCAAGGGTGTGGAGGAAAGGGAACTTTAGTACATTGTTGGAGGGAATGTAAATTGGTTTCACCAGGATGGAAAATAATATAGAGGTCCTTCAAAAAACTAAAACCAGAAATACATATGATCTAGCAATTTCACTCCTGCGTATACAGCCAAAGAAAATAAAAACACTAATTTGAAAAGATGCATCCACCTCAATGTTGTGATTAGCATTATTCACAATAGCCAAGATATGGAAACAACCTAAGTGTACATCAACAGATACATGCATAAAGAAGATGAAAGTGAAAGTGAAAATTGCTCAGTAGTGTCCAACTCTTTGCAATCCTGTGGACTATAAAGTCCATGTTTAGACCATGTATAACTCAATGTACAATCTATTTATATAAGCCCATGTACAGTCCATATATAGTCCATGTACATACAGTCCATGGACTATATATAGTCCATGTACATATATAAGACCATGAACAGTCCATATGAGGTATATATATACATACACAGTGAAATATGTGGTATATATATACACACACACACATATATATACTTAGTGAAAAATTACTAAGTCATAAAAAGAATGAAATTTTGCCATTTGCAGCAACATGGATGGACTTAGAGGGTACTATGCTTAGTGAAATAAGTCAGACAGAGAAAGACAAATACTGTATATTATCACTCACAATCTAAAAAATAAAACAAACTGGTGAATATAACAATAAAGAAACAGAGCCACAAATATAGAGAACAAACTAGTGGTTACCAGTGAGGAGAGAAGTGGTTAGTAGGAAGGACAAGATAGGAGTAGAGGATAAAGAGGTACAAATTTACAATGTATAAAATAGTAAGATACAAGGATATTTTGTACAGCACAGGGAACATAGCTAACACTTTATAATAACCATGTTATTGGAGTGTAATCCAATTATAAAAGTTTGAATCACTATGTTGTACACCAGAAACTACTATATTAAAATGAATTATATATACCTCAGTGGCACCCCACTCCAGTACTCTTGCCTGGAAAATCCCATGGATGGAGCAGCCTGATAGGCTGCAGTCCATGGTGTCGCTAAGAGTCAGACATGACTGAGCGACTTCACTTTCACTTTTCACTTTCATGCATTGGAGAAGGAAATGGCAACCCACTCCAGTGTTCTTGCCTGGAGAATCCCAGGGATGGGGGAGCCTGGTGGGCTGCCATCTCTGCGGTCGTGTAGAGTCGGACACGACTGAAGCGACATAGCAGCAGCATGGTCATATTTTGGAGAAGGCAATGGCAACCCACTCCAGTACTCTTGCCTGGGAAATCCATGGATGGAGCAGCCTGGTAGGCTGCAGTCCATGGGGTCGCTAAGAGTCAGACATGACTGAGTGACTTCACTTTCACTTTTCACTTTCATGCATTGGAGAAGGAAATGGCAACCCACTCCAGTGTTCTTGCCTGGAGAATCCCAGGGACAGCGGAGCCTGGTGGGCTGCCGTCTATGGGGTCGCACAGAGTCAGACATGACTGAAGTGACTTAGCAGTAGCAGTAGCAGTAGCAGCAGTATATATACCTCAATAATGCTTTTCAGATGGCTCAATGGTAAAGAATCTGCCTACCAATGCAGGAGCTATACGAGGTGTGGGTTTGATCCCTGGGTCGGGAAAATTCCTTGGAATAGGAAATAGCAACCCACTCCAGTATTCTTGCTTGGAAAATTCCATGGACACAGGAGCCTGGTAGGTTGCAGTCCATGGGGTTGCAAAGAATTGGACACAACTGAGAAAGCACGCATACCTCAATAATAAATAAATAAAAAATGGAAGTGGAATTTGTCCTCAGTAAGTAATCATAAATAGGCCCATAGATTTAGCTAACAAGATGTTAGTCTAAGTACTAATTATAGTACCAAAAATACAAAACTCTTAGAATATCTATCTAGAAGTAATAGGATAAACCAAACTATGACTCACAGGCCAATCCCAACTCACCAGTTTTTCATCCAGTCTATGACCAAAGAATAGTTTTGACATCTTAATGATAAAATAAATCAAAAGAAGGATAATATTTTATAACATATGGAAATTATGAGTTGGGTAGTTGCCAAAGGCTGTATGGCCCCCAAAGCCTAAAATATTTACTATCTTTCTCTTTACATAAAAAGTTTGTAACCCTTGGTTAAGTAAACTAAGTTTAAATCATGGCAAAAATACATGCTGCCATTTAAAATGGTATCAGAGTTTATTTAGTATCTTGCAAGAATTCTTAAAGAATTAAATGAGACAGATTATCCAAAAGTGTATCACGTTATGACTACATTTTTGTTCATTTTAATAACATACAAAATAGAAAAAAGGCTGGAAGAATATATACCAATATTAGTGGTTTTGTCTCTGGATAGTGGGATTGCAGGATTCTTTTTAAATTTATCCATACTGCTTTTATTTTCTAATAGAACGTATCTTTTAATATTAATAAAATAATATTTGTGGTAGGCCAACTCTGAAATAGCTCACAATTGTCAATACCTCCTGGTGTTCACACTTTATGTAATCCATTTAGTGTGGATGTGACCTGTGACTTGCATTTAAAAATAGAAGATGGCAAAGATTCGTCACTCTCATGATTAAGTTACACAGTAGTGACTTTTGCCTTGCCAGTAGACTCTCTTTATTGCCTTTTTGCCTTGCATGCTTTGATGAAGCAAGCATCCATGTCAGGGAGATTCATGTGGCAAGGAACTGGGTGTGGCCTCTGGTCAACAAGTAACTAATAGTGAAGTTGATCTCTGCTCAATAGTCAGCAAGAAACTGCAGCCTTTAGTCCAACAGGCTGCAAAGATCTAAATCCTCCCAACAACTGCATGAACCTAGAAGCAGATGCTTCTCTGCTGCTGCTGCTGCTACTGCTGCTGCTGCTGCTGCTGCTAAGTCGCTTCAGTCG
>NW_011494738.1:2709248-2711664 GCF_000754665.1 Bison bison bison | reverse complement strand
CCTTCTCCCATTATGAAAGTGAAAAGTGAAAGTGAAGTTGCTCAGTCGTGTCCGACTTAGTGACCCCATGGACTGCAGCCTACCAGGCTCCTCCGTCCATGGGGTTTTCCAGGCAAGAGTACTAGAGTGGGGTGCCATTGCCTTCTCCAGTAAAGCTATTAGATGAGACCTTAACCCTAGATGACACCTTGATTGAAAATCATGAAAGGACTTCCCTGGTGGTCCAATGGTCAAGAATCCACCTTGCAATGCAGGGGACACTGGTTCCATCCCTGGTCTGGAAAGATCCAACATGCCATGGGGCAACTGAGCCCATGTGCCACAACTACTGAACCTGCGCTCTGGAGTCCTCAAGCTGCAACTACTTAAGCCCATGCGCCTTAAGGTCAGTGCTGTGAAACAAGAAAAAACACCTCAACGAGAAGCCCTTGTAGTGCAACTAGCAAGTAGCCCCTGCTCACCACAATTAGAGAAAGCTCGCACACAGCAGTGAGGATGCAACACAACCAATAAATAAATAAATTTTAAAAAGGGAAAAAAAGAAAATCGTGAGAAACCCTGAAGCAAAAGACTCAGCTAATCTGTGTCCAGATTTCTAATCTGAAGAAATTGTAAGATAATAAATGTATGGTGTTATAAGGCATTATATTTGTGGTTATTTGTTATGTAGCAATATATAGCTAGTACAAAGATAATGGCTATTTATATTAGACAATAAAGAAGAAAATAGCAACTTTTGGGTAGCTAAGCAATCTCAGGGGTTTGTGGGTTTTTTTTTTTTTTTTGGATGGTTGATATAGTTACTGGGTCTTTCCAATTCTGATCTCTAGATAAAATTAAGGTGTCACCCATTAACTGTGGGGGTTGCCCCCAATCCTGTAGCTATTCATGTTTGGACTCAAAGGATCCTGGGAAGAAGTTCTGACTACCCAAATCATCCTGAGCCTGAATATGCTACTGTCTAAGCTCAACAAAAAGTTCATTTGATTGCCAGTGCTCTCTAGAATTCTACACCCATCTCCTCCCCTCCAAAGCCCAATCTATTTAAATGATATGAAGTCTTATTGCCATAGGATTATTGCTCTGAAACTGCAGCCACTACCAATATCTAATATCTTCCCAAGGCCGTAATAAATAAAGAAAATAAAATAAGCATGCTCTCTTATGTTTTTCACTAAAACCAAGTTATTCTTTTTCACCTTGATCAACAAGATAATTACATGTGTAACTCTCCCATTCTGACCCCAAAATTGTCTTTAAATAAATTTCATGCAACTTATATGTCTAACAAACCATTACATTTTTATTACTGAAGCAGTAACAGTAGTTTATTAAATTTTAAAAATGCCCTGTGGATGATCACTGAAGGTCTTTCTCCTTCTTCAAGTAGCTCTTAAGTGACAAAAGTCATTGTTCATCACGATTACTAGGTATTAGTCACAGATCATAAATATCCCCTATTTCCTGCAGTGTCTTTAGGGGATTAAAAAAGGACAAAATGAATAAACTGCCCTCTGAACCACTTAAAAAGCATCCCATTTAGATTTAGAAATATTCTGGAGAGAGATAGTCAAAGCACTGTCAAGACCACTATTATCTGCATTTTTTGTAAACAGGAACAACTGGTCTTGCACAGCCCAATAAACTGTACCACCAACATTGAACAAGCAAGAAAATCCCTTCTGCTGAGGTGTCCCCCTCTCTGTCTGAATCACACTTGAAATATTTATGGTTACTCTTGTTACAGTAAAACTGCTCTCACATCTATCTTCCCCCAGAGTAAAATCTCAATTTTAAAGGGCTCCTCAGTAATTTTGTGAGTTTGTGATTCAAATTATCTTAGAAGCTTTGGCAGATGAAGAACTATAAAGACTTGAGAATGAAAGCTCAAACTGGCTGCAAGGATCAATAGTCTCAAATGGAGTTGTTCTAAGGGAAATAATGAAAAAAACAGATATTTTACTCCTTTGGCTCATTACACTTGACATCTGTGAAGTCTTTTGGGACATGGTGAAAGTTTCCATTCTTTATTTTTGTCTTTTTTCTGCCTTGCATAGGTCTCTGAATACTACAGCCCCTATAGCCTGAAGATGATAAAAGTATTTTTTTTTCTTTTTTCAAATCTTTCAACACTATATTCATCCAATTTCTGTCATCATATTCTTTGTTTCATAGACTTTGCATATCTCTTTTGTACTAAGTAATTTAAGGCTATCTATAAAAGCAGAGACATTACTTTGCCAACAAAGGTCTGTCTAGTCAAGGTTATGGTTTTTCCAGTGGTCATGTATGGATGTGAGAGTTGGACTGTGAAGAAAGCTGAGCACCGAAGAATTGATGCTTTTGAATCATGGTGTTGGAGAAGACTCTTGAGAGTCCCTTGGACTGCAAGGAGATCCAACCAGTCCATCCTAAA
>NW_011494738.1:2705160-2709148 GCF_000754665.1 Bison bison bison | reverse complement strand
AGGAGATCCAACCAGTCCATCCTAAAGGAGATCAGTCCTGGGTGTTCATTGGAAGGACTGATGCTAAAGCTGAAACTCCAATACTTTGGCCACCTCATGCAAAGAGTTGACTCATTGGAAAAGACTCTGATGCTGGGAGGGATTGGGGGCAGGAGGAGAAGAGGACGACAGAGGATGAGATGGTTGGATGGCATCACTGACTCGAGGGACCTGAGTTTGGGTGAACTCCAGGAGTCGGTGATGGACAGGGAGGCTTGGCGTGCTGCGATTCACGGGGTCACAAAGAGTCGGACATGACTGAGCGACTGAACTGAACTGAACTTATCTTAGTGTACAAACATCCTAAAACGTTGTACAAAGGAGGTCCTTTAAAATGTTGAGGAAACCTATAGACTTTTAAGAGATTAAAAGACACACTAACTGATTATAGAATGTGGGATTTAATTGTATCCTGATTCAAACAAATAATGTGTTAAAAAAATGTGTGAGTAGGGAAACTCAAACATTGGCTATTTGACAATATTCAGTAACTGTTAGATGTGATTAAAAAAACATTATGTTTATGTTGTTTAAAAAGAGTATTTGTGTGTGTATATATACCTATACGTACATACATATATCTGTGGAAGAAATGATATGAAGTTCGGAATCCGCTTCAAACTAGTTGGGAAAATGGGGGGGAGTATAGATGAAACAATGTTAGCTATGACTTTAATTGGGTGGTGGGTACCTGGTAGCTCAGCTGGTAAAGAATCTGCCTGCAATGCAGGAGACCCCGGGTTGATTCCTGGGATGAGAAGATCTGCTGGAGAAGGGATAGGCTATCCATTCCAGTATTCTTGGGCTTCCCTGGTGGCTCAGCTGGTAAAGAATCCTCCTGCAATTTGGGAGACCTGGGTTCGATCCCTGGGTTGGGAAGATCCTCTGGAGAAGGGAGTGCCTACCCACTCCAGTATTCTGGCCTGGAGAATTCCATGGACTGTATAGTTCAGGGGGTCACAAACAGTTGGCCATGACTGAGTAACTTTCACACATACTTGGAGGTAAGTACTGATGCTTTAAAAATCACCTCAAGTAGTGGATTAAAACATTTATTTTGCTCACAAACCCGCAATTGGAGCAGCAATTGGTGGGGACAGCTCAAAGATCTTCCACTTAGTGTCTACTGATGATCATGCTTAGTTGCTTAGTTGTGCTCAATTCTTTGCCACCCCATGGTCTGTGGGCATTTTCCGGCAAGATACTGGAGTGGGTTGCCATTTTCCTCTTGCAGGGGAATCTTCCTCACCTGGGATCAAACCTGCATCTCCTGTATCCCTGCATTGCAGGTAGATTCCTTACCCACTGAGCCAGCAGGGTAGGCCCAGTGACAATTGGGGAAGCTCAAAGCTTGAGTGGGAGCACCTGAAAACCTATTAGCTTATGTCTGGTGGTTGATACTGATTGTTGGTGGGAACTTTTGCTGAGGCTGTTGGCCACAACACCTAGGCAGCTAAGTTTTAAGGGTGAGGTGAGAGGGAGAATGCAAATGAGCACAGAACAAACCCTCTAGTGTCTTATGACCTAGCCTCTTATAACTTCTAACACATTCTATGGGCTAGAAGCAAGTCACTGAAGCTAAAGCCAATTCATATCCAAAACTCTTTTGATGGGAGGCCTGTCAATTTAGAGTTCACTCTGTAAACCAAAAATTATTTACATCCCCCCCACATGCAAATTATACTCAATCCTCTCTCAAAGCCCAACCCCCAGACTTGTTTATCATAACAATAGGCTCAGGACTAAGGACAAGTATGCATCAAGCCAAACTGCAGGTGAGTTTACTCAGATTAGTTTCTCAAGTTTTTAAATTCAGTTTTTGGTCTAAAGTCTTATGAATTAAAGACACAAGGTATCTGGCCTCCATAAAATCTAGCAATGGTTAGAAAGACACACACAATGCATAAGGATTTAATTGAATGATAATAATAGCACAAAGGAGGGGGAAATAGAGCTATATAGAAGCCAAGTTTCTGAATATTGAACTTAAACTGATATTAACCTGAGCTAGATTGTTACAGACTGTGATGTTAATCCCCAGGGCAACCACTAAGAAAATAATTCAAAAATACATAGTAAAAGGAATGACAAGGGAATTAAACTCGTACACTAGAAAATATCTATTCAATACAAAAAAAGCAATGGAAAAGGGTAGAATTCCATTAAAAGCAAATATAAAGATAAAAGAGAATGACAAGAGTAGCACCATACAGATAATATAAGCATGCCAGAGAGACATGGCATGGGAATGTCATGGGAACTATAACCTTGTATTTCAAAATGAAAATTAAAGAAGAAACTGAAAAGATGATCAGACATTTAACCAGAATTAGAAAAAACTCAAATGAGAGGACTGGAGATTTGACAAGAGAGAAGAAAAAATTTAGAAAACAATTTAAAGTTAAAAAAAATTATTTCCCAAGTAAATACTAAACCAGAAGGAACACACAGCAAATATGCACAATCAGTAATGCTGGGAGAGAAATAAAAGATGAAAAGGGAAAAAAAAAAAAAAACTCAATTCAAAAGGAAATGAAAAAAATAATAATTTGAAGGAAAGCAATGGGTTCAGAAGATAGACAAAGTAGATTTCAAAATGTATACAACAGCGAGTCACTGAAGAAGAGAACTAAAGAAATGGAATTCAGAAAAGACTAAAAATTTAAGAATTAAAAAGAAATCTTTTGCCCATATGTTGAAATGACATTCACCTGGGAAAATGAGTCCAGAACAGCCAACACTGAGTAACAGAGGAGGAAAAAAACATTTCCTTCCAGTCCTCTATATACAACACTTATTTTTCTCATTACTCTTAATATTTATTTCACTTTTGACACCAAATGTATGTTTTTTTCCCCCTACACTGACTAATTCTCTGGCACCAGTTGGGTGTCCTACAACTTTATTCAATTCTGAAACTATCTACCAAGAGCAAGTGTCAGGTCCCACAAGTTATGGGCTCAGTATCCCTATTTCAGACCCAGTCACAAGTCCAAGCCTGTCATACTTCTAACCAACTGGCTATAAACTGGGGGTTCTCACAACCCTCTCCCCAGGTTCAATAATTTCCTAGGATGGCCCAAAGAACTCAGGAAAGCACTTTGCTTACTGTTACTCATTTATTACAAAGAATATGGCTCAGGAGAGGCCAAATGAAAGATCTGCACGGTGCAAGGAAGGTGACAAGAGGCGAGGAACTTCCATACCTCCTCTAGGTGCACCGCTGTCCCAGCACCTCAAGGTGTTCACCTATCCAGAAGCACGCCAAAGGATGGAAGCACTGATCAGTATGATTCAATAAGAGGAAGTTTTGAGGTTTAAGAACTGAAAGGTAGATGGAAACAGCTGTGTGTTTAGATGGCATATTGATATATTTGTAGAAACAACAATAGTAGTTCAATGAAATCAACGGGAAAACTTACTAAAAACAAAAGGACACTAGTAAAGTGGTAGATGACAAAATTAACACAAAATCAACAGCTCTCATATTTATAAACAAAAACCTAGTTAAAAAGCATAAATGAAGAAGACTACGAAATACTTCTGAAAGACATAAAAGTAGATTTGAACAACAGGTAAAACAAACTGTGTTCTTGCACATCACATCATCAGAAGACAGATCATGCAGAAGTCACTTTTCTCTAAACTAATTAACAACTTTAGCCTGAAAGAACAAAAAGGAAAAACAGTTACAAAGAAAAGAAAATATCAATGAGGAGTTGGTTTTGTCAGGTTTTTAAGATGTACTACAAGTCCTCTATTATTAAAACAGTTCAGTACAGGTGCATAATCAGAAGACACGAGAGTGGAAAACAAAAAAGTATACTGATCAGATCAGATCAGATCAGTAGCTCAGTCCTGTCTGACTCTTTGTGACCCCATGAATCACAGCACACCAGGCCTCCCTGTCCATCACCAACTCCTGGAGTTCACTCAGACTCATGTCCAT
>NW_011494738.1:2704311-2705060 GCF_000754665.1 Bison bison bison | reverse complement strand
GGGCTGATCTCCTTTAGAACGGACTGGTTGGATCTCCCTGCAGTCCAAGGGACTCTCAAGAGTCTTCTCCAACACCACAGTTCAAAAGCATCAATTCTTCGGCGCTCAGCCTTCTTCACAGTCCAACTCTCACATCCATACATGACCACAGGAAAAACCATAGCCTTGACTAGACGAACCTTTATTGACAAAGTAATGTCTCTGCTTTGAATATGCTATCTAGGATGGTCATAACTTTCCTTCCAAGGAGTAAGCATCTTTTAATTTCATGGCTGCGTTCACCATCTGCAGTGATTTTGCAGCCCAGAAGAATAAAGTCTGACACTGTTTCCACTGTTTCCCCATCTATTTCCCATGAAGTGATGGGACCGGATGCCATGATCTTTGTTTTCTTAATGTTGAGCTTTAAGCCAACTTTTTCACTCTCCACTTTCACTTTCATCAAGAGGCTTTTGAGTTCCTCTTCACTTTCTGCCATAAGGGTGGTGTCATCTACATATCTGAGGTTATTGATATTTCTCCCGGCAATCTTGATTCCAGCTCGTGTTTCTTCCAGTTCAGGGTTTCTCATGATGTACTCTGCATATAAGTTAAATAAACAGGGTGACAATATACAACCTTGACGTACTCCCTTTCCTATTTGGAACCAGTCTGTTGTTCCATGTCCAGTTCTAACTGTTGCTTCCTGACCTGCATACAAATTTCTCAAGAGGCAGGTCAGGTGGTCTGGTATTCCCATCTCTTGAAGA
>NW_011494738.1:2703274-2704211 GCF_000754665.1 Bison bison bison | reverse complement strand
CTCTTCTTAATATCTTCTGCTTCTGTTAGGTCCATACCATTTCTGTCCTTTATCGAGCCCATCTTTGCATGAAATGTTCCTTTGGTATCTCTAATTTTCTTGAAGAGATCTCTAATCTTTCCCATTCTGTTGTTTTCCTCTATTTCTTTGCATTGATCACTGAGGAAGGCTTTCTTATCTCCTCTTGCTGTTCTTTGGAACTCTGCATTCAGATGTTTATATCTTTCCTTTTCTCCTTTGCTTTCCACTTCTCTTCTTTTCACAGGTATTTGTAAGGCCTCCCCAGACAGCCATTTTGCTTTTTTGCATTTCTTTTCCATGGGGATGGTCTTGATCCCTGTCTCCTCTACAATGTCACGAACCTCATTCCATAGCTCATCAGGCACTCTTATCTATCAGATCCAGGCCCTTAAATCTATTTCTCACTTCCACTGTATAATCAAAAAGGATTTGACTTAGGTCATACCTGAATGGTCTAGTGGTTTTCCCTACTTTCTTCAATTTCAGTCTGAATTTGGCAATCAGCAGTTCATGGTCTAAGCCACAGTCAGCTCCCGGTCTTGTTTCTGTTGACTGTATAGAGCTTCTCCATCTTTGGCTGCAAAGAATATAATCAATCTGATTTCAGTGTTGACCATCTGGTGATGTCCATGTATAGAGTCTTCTCTTGTGTTGTTGGAAGAGGGTGTTTGTTATGACCAGTGCATTTTTCTTGGCAAAACTCTATTAGTCTTTGCCCTGCTTCATTCCATATTCCAAGGCCAAATTTGCCTGTTACTCCAGGTGTTTCTTGACTTCCTACTTTTGCATTCCAGTCCCCTATAATGAAAAGGACATCTTTTTTGGCTGTTAGTTCTAAAAGGTCTTGTAGGTCTTCATAGAACCATTCAACTTCAGCTTCTTCAGCGTTACTGGTTGGCGCATAGACTTGGATTAC
>NW_011494738.1:2702236-2703174 GCF_000754665.1 Bison bison bison | reverse complement strand
TTTGGAACCAGTCTGTTGTTCCATGTCCAGTTCTAACTGTTGCTTCCTGACCTGCATCAAATTTCTCAAGAGGCAGGTCAGGTGGTCTGGTATTCCCATCTCTTGAAGAATTTTCCACAGTTTATTGTGATCCACACAGTCAAAAGCTTTGGCATAGTCAATAAAGCAGAAATAGATGTTTTTCTGGAACTCTCTTGCTTTTTCCATGATCCAGCAGATGTTGGCAATTTGATCTCTGGTTCCTCTGCCTTTTCAAAACCAGCTTGAACACCAAGAAGTTCATGGTTCACATATTGCTGAAGCCTGGCTTGGAGAATTTTAAGCATTACCTTACTAGTGTGTGAGATGAGTGTAATTGTGTGGTAGTTTGAGCATTCTTTAGCATTGCCTTTCTTTGGGATTGGAATGAAAACTGACCTTTTCCAGTCCTGTGGCCAGTGCTGTTTTCCCAATTTGCTGGCATATTGAGTGCAGCACTTTCACAGCATCATCTTCCAGGACCTGGAACAGCTCAACTGGAATTCCATCACCTCCACTAGCTTTGTTCGTAGTGATGCTTTCTAAGGCCCACTTGACTTCACGTTCCAGGATGTCTGGCTCTAGGTCAGTGATCACACCATCGTGATTATCTGGGTCGTGAAGATCTTTTTTGTACAGTTCTTCTGTGTATTCTTGCCATCTCTTCTTAATATCTTCTGCTTCTGTTAGGTCCATACCATTTCTGTCCTTTATCGAGCCCATCTTTGCATGAAATGTTCCTTTGGTATCTCTAATTTTCTTGAAGAGATCTCTAATCTTTCCCATTCTGTTGTTTTCCTCTATTTCTTTGCATTGATCACTGAGGAAGGCTTTCTTATCTCCTCTTGCTGTTCTTTGGAACTCTGCATTCAGATGTTTATATCTTTCCTTTTCTCCTTTGCTTTCCACTTCTCTTCTTT
>NW_011494738.1:2697368-2702136 GCF_000754665.1 Bison bison bison | reverse complement strand
CTCTTGTGTTGTTGGAAGAGGGTGTTTGTTATGACCAGTGCATTTTTCTTGGCAAAACTCTATTAGTCTTTGCCCTGCTTCATTCCATATTCCAAGGCCAAATTTGCCTGTTACTCCAGGTGTTTCTTGACTTCCTACTTTTGCATTCCAGTCCCCTATAATGAAAAGGACATCTTTTTTGGCTGTTAGTTCTAAAAGGTCTTGTAGGTCTTCATAGAACCATTCAACTTCAGCTTCTTCAGCGTTACTGGTTGGCGCATAGACTTGGATTACGGTGATATTGAATGGTTTGCCTTGGAAACGAACAGAGATCATTCTGTCGTTTTTGAGATTGCATCCAAGTACTGCATTTCGGATTCTTTTGTTGACTATGATGGCTACTCCATTTCTTCTGAGGGATTCCTGCACACAGTAGTAGATATAATGGTCACCTGAGTTAATTTCACCCATTCCAGTCCATTTTAGTTCGCTGATTCCTAGAATGTCGACATTCACTCTTGCCATCTCTTTTTGACCACTTCCAATTTGCCTTGATTCATGGACCTGACATTCCAGGTTCCTATGCAATATTGCTCTTTACAGCATCAGACCTTGCTTCTATCACCAGTCACATCCACAGCTGGGTATTGTTTTTGCTTTGGCTCCATCCCTTCATTCTTTCTGGAGTTATTTCTCCACTGATCTCCAGTAGCATATTGGGCACCTACTGACCTGGGGAGTTTCTCTTTCAGTATCCTATCATTTTGCCTTTTCATACTGTTCATGGGGTTCTCAAGGCAAGAATACTGAAGTGGTTTGCCATTCCCTTCTCCAGTGGGCCACATTCTGTCAGATCTCTCCACCATGGCCCGCCCGTCTTAGGTTGCCCCATGGGCATGGCTTAGTTTCATTGAGTTAGACAAGGCTGTGGTCCTAGTGTGATTAGATTGACTAGTTTTCTGTGAGTATGGTTTCAGTGTGTCTGCCCTCTGATGCCCTCTTGCAACACCTATCGTCTTACTCGGGTTTCTCTTACCTTGGGCGTGGGGTATCTCTTCACGGCTGCTCCAGCAAAGCACAGCCAATGCTCCTTACCTTGGATGAGGGGTATCTCTTCACTGCCACCCTTCCTGACCTTCAACGTGGGATAGCTCCTCTAGGCCCTCCTGTGCCCGCGCAGCCACGGCATAGGGTTGGTCCTCCCAGCCACCGCCCCTGGCCTCAGGCGTGGGGTTGCTCCTCCCGGCCACAGCCCCTGGCCCCGGGTGTGGGGGCATGGGGTAGCTCCTCCAGCCTTGGCTCAAAAAGTATACTGATACATTGTGTCAATTAGTAGTAGTATCTCAATAAAAGGGGAAAAGATGAATTTTCTAATAAATGTTATTAGGATAACCATATACATTTTAAAGAAATCATTAATATTGGATCCATTGCTACCATCCATGGAAAAGATATTCCATTAGAGAAATACAGACTGAAAATGATACATATTTTTCACCTATCAGGTTGGCAAATAGCTAAGAGTTTTACAATCTTCTCTAATAACACTCTCCTACATTACAGGTGTATACAATTTGCCTCTGAAGGGGAATTTGGCAGTATCCGGCAAATTCATGTATGCATTTTACCTTTTGACACAGCAATCCCAATTTTAGGAATCTTCCAAAGCAAAACTGGCCAAACACACACACACACACACACACACAGCACAAAACTATTCACTGTAGCACAAGTTTTAATAGCAAAAGACTGGAAATAATCCAAATGTTCATCAATAGGGGAAATGCTGAATAAATCATGGTATATCAGCACTGCTGCTGTAAAGAGAAATCAAGACTATATACTACTACAGAATTATTTCTAGGATACATTATTAAATGAAATAGATGGAGAAAACTGTACATACTACCCCTATATAAGGAAGGGCTTTGAAAACATATGCTTTTGCTTCAAACAAATTTTAAAAAATTATAAAATATACAAAAAAAAAAAAAAAAAACCTTCTCTTGAAAGAGTCAGAAAAGAGGATGAACACAGGAAACAGAAGCCAGATTTATCTGAATATACTTTTTTCTTTACATTTAACTTTGAACCATACACATACCTCTTACAATTATGAAGCAATATTAAATTTAAAAAATCCTTATAAGATTGAAAATCAAACATATAATCCTGTGTATTCAAGTAACTAAAACAACAATTTGACCATACAACCCTAAGTGTGTGCATGCATGCTAAGTTGCTGTGGTCGTGGCCAACTCTTTGTGACCCTATGGACTATAGCCCACCAAGTTCTTCTGTCCACGGGATTCCCCTGGCAGGAATTCTGGAGTGGGGTGCCATACCCTTCTCTGGGGGATCTTCTGACCCAGGGATCGAACCCACGTCTCCTGTGGCTTCTGCATTGCAGATGGGTTCTTTACCTCTGAACCACTAGGGAAGCCCCATAACCCTAGTGAGATATATTTAAATAACAAAAAGAACCTGAGAGGGAGGAAATTTTTAAACAATATTATAATATTATTGATGGTAGTGTAGAAAATGTTATTGAGACTACTGTGTGTGAATCTTGTATAAAACAAATGGGTTATTGTTATCATCACTGAGAAGTAGGATTTTCAACATAAAACAAAGGAAATGTGCAGATGTAAGACCATTGAAGTTATAGTTTAAAAATGTACTCCTGGATTTGAAGAATCAATTTGCAGAATATGAACAGAATTAACATATACTTATTTCTTAGTTCTGTTCACTGAACAATGATGAAACTAGAAGAAATGAACATCCCTAATGCTGAGATTAATCTCTATGTGTATTATAGTCTATAAATAGCATCTCTGAAAAAAGTAAACAAAGCTCTTTAGAAAAGTAGCTAATTCCAGTTCTGAGGAAGGAAACAAGACACAATAAACAGAATTTCTTATCATCAGAAAACAAAACTATCAAAGCCTACTTATTAGCTTAAAATGGAACAATCTGACTATCAATAAGGGTAATAACTACAATGGATTACAATATACTAAAAAAAAATCCATGTTCATGTTAATAATAAAAAATTATTGATCATCTTTTTTAAAAAATTAGACAATCAATTCATTGTTCAAAAGAACCAAGCATTGTACCATTTTTCTATATGTATTAGATGTCAGGATAACCAAATAATTAAGGGAAGTTCTCTTTTTTAAAGTATTACAGCCAGTAGAAAAATGAATCTATAATTAATTAATAGATCTAACTAAGAATCACTAGTGGCTGCCAACATCACAGAAATAAAGTTCTCTTCATCTATGAAGCAGTAGTGTAAGGGAAAAAAGTGTGTAAGAATCAGATGTCAATCTAATCAAGTCTCTAAATCCACGGTTGATTTTATCATCTGTGCCATCACACACGTCTCTGTGCTCTAGAATGGCTCCATGTTGGGCTCAATAGTCTGTTGTTCCCATCCTGAAATTTGAACAAAGAGCCCCATGTTCTCATTTTGCACTGGGCTCTGCGAACTATGCAACCTTTGACTATAGAAATAAGAATAGTGGATTAAAAAGATAGTTTTTAAAGACGACCCAGAGGGATGGTATGGGGAGGGAGGAGGGAGGAGGGTCCAGGATGGATTTTCTTTTAAAAATAAATAAAAAAATAAAATAAAATATTAGAACAGGCAAAAAAAAAAAGATAGTTTCAGGGAATGTAAGACCAAAAACTGAAACTCCTAGGAGAAAAAGTTGGTAGAACACTCATTGGAATACGTGGTAGTAATATTTAGGGGGACCAGTCTGCTAAGGAAAAGGAAACAAAAGCAAAAATAAACAATTGGGACCTAAATAAAGGAAACCATTGACAAAACAAAAAGACAGCCTACTAAATGAGAGAAATTATTTGCAAATGATATAAATGAAAAGAGATTGGAATCCAAAATATAAGACAGTTCCTACAATTCAATATCAAAAAACCAAACAACTTAAGCTATTGGCAGAAGACCAGTACACATATTTTTAGGAAGAAGATATAACAATGGCCAACAGGTATATAAAAAGATACCTAACATCACTAATTATGAGAGAAATGCATCTCAAAACAATAATAAGCTATTATTACCTCACACTTGTCAAAATGGCTATCAACAAAAATACCACAAATAACAAATGTTGGAGAGGATGTGGAAAAAAGGAAACCTCTAATACACTGTTGGAAGGAAAGCAAATTGATTTAGCCTGGTTGGAAAACAACATGGAAGTCTCTCAAAAAACTAAAAACAGAACTACTATATGATCAAGCAACTCTATTCTTGGGTATATATCTAAAGAAAATGAAAACACTACTTCAAAAAGATATATGTACCCCAAAGTACTGCTCAGCATTTTTTACAATAAGCAAGATAAGAAAAAAAATCAACAGTGAATAAATAAAGAAGATCACACACATACACACGAATACTATTCAGCCAAAAACAAGACATTTTCAGTTCAGTTGCTCAGTCGTGTCTGACTCTTTGCCACCCAATGGGCTGCAGCACGCCAGGCCTCCCTGTCCATCACCAACTCACAGAGCTTGCTCAAACTCATGTTTATCGAGTTAGTGCCGCCATCCAACCATCTCATCCTCTGTTGTCCCCTTCTTCACCTGCCTTCAATCTTTCCCAGCATCAGGGTCTTTTCCAGTGAGTCAGTTCTTTGCATCAGGTGGCCCAAGTATTGGAGCTTCAAATTCAGCACCAGTCCTTCCCATGAATATTCAGGATTGATTTCCTTTAGGATTGACTGATTTGATCTCCTTGCAGTCCAAGGGACTCTCA
>NW_011494738.1:2694150-2697268 GCF_000754665.1 Bison bison bison | reverse complement strand
TCAATTCTTCCATGCTCAGCTTTCTTTATGGTCCAACTCTCACATCCATACATGACTACTGGAAAAACCACAGCTTTGACTAAACCGACCTTTGTCAGCATAGTAATGTCTCTGCTTTGTAATATGCTGTCTAGATTTGCCATAGCTTTTCTTCCAAGGAGCAAGCATCTTTTAATTTCATGGCTGCAGTCAACATCTGCAGTGATTTTGGAGTCCAAGAAAATGAAGTATGTCATTGTTTCCACTGTTTCCCCATCTATTTGCCATGAAGAGATGGGACTGGATGCCATGATCTTCGTTTTCTGAATGCTGAGTTTTAAGCCAGCTTTTTCACTCTCCTCTTTTACCTTCATTCAAGAGGCTCTTTAGTTCCTATTCACTTTCTGCCATAAGGGTGGTGTTATCTGCATATCTCAGGTTATTGATATTTCACCTGGCAATCTTGATTCCAGCTTGTGCTTCATCCAGCCCAGCATTTCGCATGATGTACTCTGCATAGGCATTAAATAAGCTGGGTGACAGTATACTGCCTTGACATACTCCTTTCCCAATTTTGTACAGTCTGTTATTCCATGTCTGATTCCAAATGTTGCCTCAGATTTCTCAGGAGACAGGTAAGGTGGGCTAGTACTCCCATCTCCAAAAATTTTGCCCAGTTCATCATGATCCACACAAAGGCTTTACTGTAGTCAATGAAGCAGATGTTTTTCTGGAATTCTGCTTTTTCTATGATCCAATGGATGTTGGCAATCTGATCTCTGGTTCCTCTGCCTTTTCTAAATCCAGCTTGAACATCTGGAAGCTCACAGTTCACGTATTGTTGAAGACTGGTTTGGAGAATTTTGAGCATTACTTTACTACCATGTGAGATGAGTGCAACTGTGCAGCACTGTGAACATTCTTTGGCATTGCCTTTGAGATTGGAATGAAAACTGACCTTTACCAGTCTGTGGCCACTGCAGAATCTTCTAAATTTGCTGGCATATTGAGTGCAGCACTTTAACACATTGTCTTTTAGGATCTGAAATACCTCAGCTGGAATTCCATCATATCCACTAGCTTTGTTCATAGTAATGTTTCTTAAGGCCCACTTGATTTCACATTCCAGGATGTCTGGCTCTAGCTGAGTGATCATACCATCGTGGTTATCTGGTTCATTAAAATCTTTTTTGTACAGTTCTGTGTATTCTTGCCACCTCTTCTTAATATCTTTTGCTTCTGTTAGGTCCATACCATTTCTGTCCTTTATTGAGCCCATTTTTGCATGAAATGTTCCCTTGGTATCTCTAATTTTCTTGAAGACATCTCTAGTCTTTCCCATTCTATTGTTTTCCTCTATCTCTTTGCACTGATTACTGAGAAATCTTTATCTCTCCTTGCTATTCTTTACAACTCTGCATTCAGATGGATATCTCTTTCCTTTTCTCCTTTGCCTTTTACTATTCTTCTTCCCTTAGCTATTCGTAAGGCCTCCTCAGACAACCATTTTGCCTTTCTGCATTTCTTTTTCTTGGGGATGGTTTTGATCACCATCTCCTGTACAGTGTTACAAACCTCAGTCCACAGTTCTTCAGGCACTCTATCTAATCCCTTGAATCTATTTGTCACTTCCACTGTATAATCATAAGGGATTTGATGTAGGTCATATGTGGATGGTCTCTCCACATATGAGGTTTTCTCTACATAGGGGGTTTTCTCTACTTTCTTCAATTTAAGTCTGAATTTGGCAATGAGTTCATGATCTGAGCTACAGTCAGCTCCTGGTCTCATTTTTGCTGATTGCATAGAGCTTCTCCATCTTTGGCTGCAAAGAAAATAATCAATCTGATTTTGGTATTGACTTTCTGGGGATGTCTATGTGTAGAGTCATTGCTTATGTTGTGGGAAGAGGATGTTTGCTATGACCAGTGAGTTCTCTTGGCAAAACTCTGCTACCCTTTATCCTGCTTCATTCATTGTGTACTCCAAGGCCAAATTTGCCTGTCACTCTGGGTATCTCTTGACTTCCTACTTTTGCATTTCAGTCCCCTATGATGAAAAGGACATCTTTTTTGGGTGTTAGTTCTTTCTAGGTCTTGTAGGTATTCATAGAACCATTCAACTTCACCTTCTTCAGCATTAGTGGTTAGGGCATAAACTTAGATTATTGTGATACTGAGTGGTCTGCCTTGGAAATGAAGAGATCATTCTGTCATTTTTGAGGATGCACCCAAGTACTGCATTTCAGACCCTTTTGTTGACTTTGAGGGCTACACCATTTCTTCTAAGGGATTCTTGCCCACAGTAGTAGATATAATGGTCATCTGAATTAAATGCATTCATTCTGGTCCATTTTAGTTCACTGGTTCTAAAATGTTGATGTTCACTCTTCCCATATCCTGTTTGACCACTTCCAATTTATCCTGATTCATGGACCTAACATTCCAGGTTCCTATTCAATATTGTTCTTTACAGCATTGGACTTTACTTCCATCGCCAGTCACATCCACAACTGGGCTTTGTTTTCACTTTGGCTCAGCCTCTTCATTCTTTCTGGAGCTATTTCTCCACCCTTCTCCAGTAGCATATTGGGAACTTAACGACCTGGGGAGTTAATCTTTTAGTGTCCTATCTTTTTGCCTTTTCATTCTGTTCATGGGGTTCTCAAGGCAAGAATACTGAATTGGTTTGCCATCTCCTTCTCCAGTGGACCATATTTTATCAGAACTCTCCACGATGACCCGTCCATCTTGGGTGGGCCTACAACAGCAAGGCTCATGGTTTCATTGAGTTAGACAAGGCTATGATTCATGTGATCAGTTTGGTTAGTTTTCTGTAATCATGGTTTTCATTCTCATCTGCCCAATGATGGATAAGTGCGAGAGGTTTGTGGAAGCTTCCTGATGGGAGGGACTGGCTGTGTGGGAATCTGGTCTTGCTCTGATGCATGCAGACATGCTCAGTAAACTAATAGAGTTTTGCCAAGAAAATGCACTGGTCATAACAAACACCCTCTTCCAACAACACAAGAGAAGACTCTATACATGGACATCACCAGATGGTCAACACCAAAATCAGATTGATTATATTCTTTGCAGCCAAAGATGGAGAAGCTCTATACAGACAACAGAAACAAGAC
>NW_011494738.1:2672557-2693798 GCF_000754665.1 Bison bison bison | reverse complement strand
GACAGGGATCAAGACCATCCCCATGGAAAAGAAATGCAAAAAAGCAAAATGGCTGTCTGGGGAGGCCTTACAAATAGCTGTGAAAAGAAGAGAAGTGGAAAGCAAAGGAGAAAAGGAAAGATATAAACATCTGAATGCAGAGTTCCAAAGAACAGCAAGAGGAGATAAGAAAGCCTTCCTCAATGATCAATGCAAAGAAATAGAGGAAAACAACAGAATGGGAAAGACTAGAGATCTCTTCAAGAAAATCAGAGATACCAAAGGAACATTTCGTGCAAAGATGGGCTCGATAAAGGACAGAAATGGTATGGACCTAACAGAAGCAGAAGATATTAAGAAGAGATGGCAAGAATACACAGAAGAACTGTACAAAAAAGATCTTCACGACCCAGATAATCACGATGGTGTGATCACTGACCTAGAGCCAGACATCCTGGAACGTGAAGTCAAGTGGGCCTTAGAAAGCATCACTACGAACAAAGCTAGTGGAGGTGACAGAATTCCAGTTGAGCTGTTCCAGGTCCTGAAAGATGATGCTGTGAAAGTGCTGCACTCAATATGCCAGCAAATTGGGAAAACTCAGCAGTGGCCATAGGACTGGAAAAGGTCGGTTTTCATTCCAATCCCAAAGAAAGGCAATGCCAAAGAATGCTCAAACTACCACACAATTGTACTCATCTCACACGCTAGTAAAGTAATGCTCAAAATTCTCCAAGCCAGGCTTCAGCAATATGTGAACCATGAACTTCTTGATGTTCAAGCTGGTTTTCAAAAAGGCAGAGGAACCACAGATCAAATTGCCAACATCCGCTGAACCATGGAAAAAGCAAGAGAGTTCCAGTAAAACATCTATTTCTGCTTTATTGACTATGCCAAAGCCTTTGACTGTGTGGATCACAATAAACTGTGGAAAATTCTTAAAGAGATGGGAATACCAGACCACCTGATCTGCCTCTTGTGAAATTTGTATGCAGGTCAGGAAGCAACAGTTAGAACTGGACATGGAACAGACTGGTTCCAAATAGGAAAAGGAGTACAACAAGGCTGTATATTGTCACCCTGTCTATTTAACTTATATGCAGCATCATGAGAAATGCTGGACTGGAGAAACACAAGCTGGAATCAAGATTGCCAGGAGAAATATCAATAACCTCAGATATGCATATGACACCACCCTTATAGCAGAAAGTGAAGAGGAACTAAAAAGCCTCTTGATGAAAGTGAAAGTGGAGAGTGAAAAAGTTGGCTTAAAGCTCAACATTCAGAAAACAAAGATCATGGCATCCGGTCCCATCACTTCATGGGAAATAGATGGGGAAACAATGGAAACAGTGTCAGACTTTATTCTTCTGGGCTCCAAAATCACTGCAGATGGTGACTGCAGCCATGAAATTAAAAGAGACTTACTCCTTGGAAGGAAAGTTATGACCAACCTAGATAGCAGATTCAAAAGCAGAGACATTACTTTGCCAACAAAGGTCCATCTAGTAAGGCTATGGTTTTTCCTGTGGTCATGTATGGATGTGAGAGTTGGACTGTGAAGAAGGCTGAGCACCGAAGAATCGATGCTTTTGAACTGTGGTGTTGGAGAAGACTCTTGAGAGTCCCTTGGACTGCAAGGAGATCCAACCAGTCCATTCTGAAGGAGATCAACCCTGGGATTTCTTTGGAAGGAATGATGCTAAAGCTGAAACTCCAGTACTTTGGCCACCTCATGCGAAGAGTTGATTCATTGGAAAAGACTCTGATGCTGATGCTGGGAGGGATTGGGGGCAGGAGGAGAAGGGGACGACAGAGGATGAGATGGCTGGATGGCATCACTGACTCGATGGACGTGGGTTTGAGTGAACTCCAGGAGTTGGTGATGGACAGGGAGGCCTGGCATGCTGTAATTCTTGGGGTCGCAAAGAGTCGGACATGACTTAGCGACTGATCTGATCTGATGCTCAGTAAATCTTTAATCCAATTTTCTGTTGATGGATGGGGCTGTGTTTGCTCCCAGCATTTGGCCTTAGGCCAAACTATGGTAGAGGTAATGGTGCTATTGGCGGCCTCCTTCGAAAGGACTTATGCCAGCATGCTGTGGCTCCAGGACTGTTGTATTCAGTGCCTCAGCCCTACAGCAGGCCACAGTCTAACCATGCTTTGGACAGAGACTCCTGAACACTAACAGACAAGCCTGGCTCAGTCTCTTTTGGGGTTACTGCTCCTTTCTCCTGGGTCATGATGTGCCCAAGATTTTCTTTGTGCCCTCCAACATTCTGTTTCCCCAGTCCTGTGGAAGTTCTGTAATCATATCCCACTGGATCTCAAAGTCAAATTCCCTGGGGGGGTTCTCAGTTCCTTTGCCAGATCCCCAGGTTTGGAAACCGGTTGCAGGCCCTATAACTTTCCCAACAATGTGAGAACTTTGGTATAATTGTTTTCCAGTTTGTGGGTACTCTGCTCAGTGGCTCTATGGTGAGATAATGGTGACGTCCTCCAAGAGGACTGATGCCACATGCCACGCCTCTGTTCTGGTCTGTTGCACCCAGAGCCCCTATCCCAGTGGCAGACCACTGCTGACCTGTGCCTCTGCAGGAGACACTCAAACACTCAAAGGCAGGTCTGGCTCAGTCTCATGGGATCCTTGGTTCCTGGTGCACACAAGGTTTTGTTTTGCTATCTGCAATAACATAGATGGACCTGGACTGTATTATGCTTAGTGAAGTCAAATACTGTATGTTATCACTTATATGCAGAATCTAAAAAAAATGAAATGAATGAATATAACAGAAAGACGTACAGATACAGTGAATAAACCACTACTGAGCAAACTAGTGGTTACAGGTTGGAAGAGGGAAGAGGAGAAGGGCATGATAGTGGTAGGGGATAAAAAGGTACAAACTACTATGTATAAAATAAGTTACAAAGTTAATTATTATTTTAGCTGCTAAATTTGAGGCAATTTATTACACAGGAATATATAACTAAGACAAGAAAAAACCAGAGAATATGTTAAATGACAGTATGAGTAAGCAATCAGCAAAATGTCAACCATGGGAAACTCTGTAAGAAAACAACCTAGTATTTTCAACCAAAAAATTTCAAAGAAAAAAATCACATCACAGTGATATTTTTGGATCTGGATTTAAGAAAACCATTTAAAAAGCTACCAATCAATTAAAAACATGCAAATACTAACTGGATATTTGATATTAAGAAATTATTCATTTTTAAGTTGGTATAATGATGGTATTATCATTATGCTTTTTAGAAGGGAATCTGACTTCTAAGGATATATACTAATATATTTACCAATGTTATGTCTGCAATTCATTTCAAAATGGATATGGAAGAAAGGGAACTGGTGGGGGAAAGCAAAGAGTGGCCATGAGGTGATAATTATGAAAGCTGGGTGATGGGAACATGGAAGCTCATTATATACTTCTTATTTTTTTCATATGCTTTGAACTTTTCATAATAAATAAAAAGGTATGCACTTACAGCAGCACACATAAACAAACATGACACTAAGACATTCAAGAGTGGGCTGAATAAAATGAAGTAATTATAAGCTAGATGACCATAAGGATTTGAATGTTTTATTGTCTAAAATAAATAATTTTGACGTGTCAAAATCTAAATTTAGATTGCATGTTACTAACAAATGCATCTATTTATGGAACTACTCTGGCAGGCAATTGATATCTTTGGCACATATTACTTGATCCAATATTCCAAAATAACCTCAAAAGTATTAAGACTTCTGTTTAATGGTTTGATTCAAATCATAGTCATATTTAGAGACCAGACAGACTTTCTTCTTCACCTATTCCATCATATTAGAAAAAGAGTGGTAATTAGCACCTTATAATGACTCATGATAAGACTTTTATCATCCACATAGAAAAGTAGTGAAGAGAAGGTTATGCTAACCATTTGATGGTAAAAGAGACATAAACAGATGCTATTCACAAGTCACAGTGCGCCAATGGCAATTACCACCTGTTCTGCTTTATCTATTAGTGATATGCATGAGAAAGAAGCCAAGAGACAGAAAAATCATGCAGACACTAATTTTTACTGCAACAATGGTATTTCAAATTCCATCCTTAAAAACACACTGTACATAGTTATAACAGAGTACTGCAAAGGCTATGCAATCACATAACTATCCTGGGCTGGACCAGATGACTAGCACAGTTCACAAAGCTCTCACCTCCATTCTTTTTCTTCTCACACAAAGAGGAAAGGGTTGTTTGCTTTATGCAGCTGTCTTAAGAAAGAAATCAAGTCAGAAATGCCTCATTATTTTTCTTTCCTACCAACTCAGAATTTGTAATAAGTCATGGCTTGAGCCTGGCTACAGGTATCAGTAACAATATAGAAAAAGGTACAAAATGGTAAAGGTGAGACTGATTTTAACTATGAAAAAACAAAAACTGTCCTCAAAGTTTTATACAGATTTTTATAAATGTAAGGGAAAGAAAATATTACAACATACAATAGAAATACTAAGTTTGGATTATAGGACTACAGCTCCATCTCCCTTCTTCCCTTTTCTTCCTGAGTTTTAATAATTTTTTCCTTTTAAAATGCAACAGTTAAAATGCTATTACTCTTATGGCTATTTGAGAAATTTTAAAAGACACATTAGCAAAGGGACAGGTTAACAGATACCCTTTACTCAAAATGTTTTATTCACTAAAGCAACTGCAGAAAATACGTACTTAAAATCTGTGCCTGAAGTATGTTTCTATAAAAAATATAATTCAGACTGGCTTCCTCTCAGTGTAAACACTGACATGTCGTTACAAACAAGGCCATACATTTTCCTACCAACATGTAACAAAAATACTAAGCATAATCAGTTCCCTGTCTCATGAAAGCCACAGGTTTTTATTAACTCCAACAAAAAAGAAAACAAGTTTACTTATTTCCAGGTATTATGATTCAATGACCACTTGTCATTTAATTAACAACAATAATAATATACAGATGAATAGTAGCCTCAAAAAGAAACGAGGCTTTCTCTTCCGTCTCTAAATGGAGCCTCTTCCATCTCTAAATGCAAGAGAAAGCAAAACAAAAAAACTCCAAAGTTGCACACAGGAATATTAAATTTTCCTTAGACATTTTATTAAAAAATGAAAAAGGATAAAGAGAAAAATACCAAGCATGTTCATATACTATTATGACAGTCTCTAAGCCTTCAAGCATGGGCCCTATTTACCTGAAGTCATAAACACCACTTTCTAGGGAGAATATGTAGGTGTAAACTCAGACATCTGGTATTAGCTCTATATAGCTCTAGTTCACTGTACTTAGCACTCCTTTCCTGATGCAGGGACACTCACTCTAGGTTATCTTTCAAGTAAGTATCCAGGTCACACAGAGTAATGGATATTGCAATTTACTGGTTTGGACTCTCACTTACACATAATCTTGACACCTCAGTTATGTGGCTGCTTGGGGTAAGAGCGAAAGGAGGAGGCAAGTGCTCTGGCACAGGAAATTCAGGGGAATTAATAGTACCAAAGGGTCAAAGATAAAGTTTTAGAGATCCCTTTGGGTTAGAGATCCTTTTTAAATTGAGTATTTGGATAAGCGAGCAGGGTGAGGTTCCATTTACTTTAATTGAAGATGAACCAATGAAAATGGAAGCCAGTGTGACATTTTACTGGTTATTCTAAGAGTTAGATCTAAAACACTCAATCACACAACTGAAAATGGCTATATTGCTAGAAACTTGACACTAGCCTTTTACCTAACCATTCACATCATTTAAAATCTTTCCACAACAGTACTATAGACCTGCTAGTACTAAGATAATAATCAAACTGAAAGTGCTTCTTCAAACAAATATTTCTATGACCAAACAAATATAATTAGGCGAATATACCTCCAACAATATAGTTGTTGCTGTTCAGTTGCTAAGTAGTGTCTGACTCTTGGCAACCGCATGGACTGCAGCATGCCAGGCTCCTCTGTCCTCCACTATTATCTCCTGGAGCGTGCTCAAATTCATATCCATTGACCAGTGACGCTATCTAACCATCTCATCCTCGCCGACTCCCCTCTCCTGCTGCCTACAATCCTTCCTAGCATCAGGGTCTTCCGATGAGTCAGCTCATCCCATCAGGTGACCACCGTATTGAAGCTTCAGCCTTAGCCAAAGTCCTTCCAATGAATATTCAGGGTTGACTTCCTTTAGAATTGACTGGTTTGACCTCTCTGCTGTCCAAAGCCTTCAAGAGTTTTCTCCAGCACCACAGTTCAAAAGCACCAATTCTTTGGCACTCAGCCTTCTTGATGGTCCAACTCTCACATCCATATATGACTACTGGAAAAACCACAGCTTTGACTATGTGAATCTCGGTCAGCACAGCGATGTCTCTGCTTTTTAATATGCTGTCTAGGTTTCTCATAGCTTTCCTTCCAAGGAGCAAGGATCTTTTAATTTCAGGGCTGTAGTCACTGTCTGCAGTGATTTTTGAAGCCCAAGGAAAGAAAATATGTCCCTGCTCCCACTTTTTCACCTTCTATTTTCCATGCAGTGACGGAACCCGATGTCATGATCTTAATTTTTTAAATGTTGAGTTTCAAGCTAGCTTCTTCACTCTCCTCTTTCACCCTCATCCAGAAGCTCTTTAGTTCCTCTTTGCTATGCTGTGCTTAGTCGCTCAGTCATGTCCCACTCTTTGCAACCCCACAGACTGTAGCTCGTCATGCTCCAATGTCCATGGGGATTCTGCAGGCAAGAATACTGGAGTGGGTTGCCATGCCCTCCTCCAAAGGATTTTCCCAACCCAGGGATCGAACGTAGGTCTCCCACAATGCAGGAGGATTCTTTACCATCTGAACCAACCGAGAAGCCCTAGTTCCTCCTTAGTTTTACCATTAGAGTGATACCATCTACATATCCGAGGTTATTGATATTTCACAGCAATCTTAATTCTAGCTTGGGATGCATCCAACTCAACTTTCCACATGATGTACTCTGCATATGAGTTAAATAAGCAGGATGACAATATACAGCCTTGTCATAGTCCTTTCCCAGTTTTGAACCAGTCCATTGTCCCATGTCAAATTCTAACTGTGCTTTTACACCTGCATACAAGTTTCTCAGGAGACAGGTTAGGTGGTCTAGTACTCCCATCTCTTTAAGAACTTTCCAGTTTGTTGTGATCCACTTGGGCTTCCCTTGTGGCTCAGCTAGTAAAGAATCCACCTGCAATGTGGGAGCTTTGAGTTCAATCCCTGGGTTGAGAAGATCCCCTGGAGAAGGGAAAGGCTACCCACTTCAGTATTCTGGCCTAGAGAATTCCACGGACTGTATAGTCCATGGGGTGGCAAGAGTCAGACACAACTGAGCAACTTTCACTTCACTTGAACATTCGTTGGCATTGCCCTTTGGTGGGGCATTGCCCTTCCTTGGGACTGGAATGAAAATTGAACTTTTCCAGTCCTGTGGCCACTGCTGAATTTTCCAAATTTGGTGGCATATTGAGTGCAGCACTTTAACAGCAACATCTTTTAGGATTTGAAATAGCTCAGCTGGAATTCCATCAGTTCCACTAGCTTTGTCCGAAGTAATGCATCCTAAGGCCCACTTGACATCACACTTCAGGATGTCTGGCTCTAGATAAGTGACCACACCATCTGGTTATCTGAGTCTTTATTATATAGTTCTTCTGTTATTGCCACCTTTTCTTAATCTCTTCTGCCTCTGTTAGGTCCTTACCATTTCTGTCCTTTATCACACCCAACTTTGCATGAAATGTTCCCCGGTATCTCCAATTTTCTTGAAGAGAGCTCTAGTCTTTGCCCATTCAGCAGTTTTCATTTGTTTGCGTTGCTCACTTAATGCAAATGATACAGAATTTTTAAAAAAGAATGTTTTTATCCTGCTCAGCTGACTATGATAGCTACTCCATTTCTTCTAAGGGATTCTTGCCATCAGAAGTAGATATGATGGTCATCTGAGTTAAATTCACCCACTACAGTCCATTTTAGCTCACTGATTTCTAAAACATCAATGTTCACTCTTGCCATCTGTTTAACAACTTGCAATTTGCCTTGATTCATGGACCTAACATTCAAAGTTCCTATGCACTATTGCTCTTTACAGCATCAGAGTTTACTTCCATCACCTGTCACATCCACAAATGGGTGTTGTTTTTGCTTTGGCTCCATCTCTTCATTCTTTCTGGAGTTATTTCTCCACTGATCTCCAGTAGCATATTGGGCACCTGCCGACCTGGGGAGTTCATCTTTCAGTGTCATACCTTTTTACCTTTTCATACTGTTCGTGGGGTTCTCAAAGCAAGAATACCGAAGTGGTTTGCCATTCCCTTCTCCGGTGGACCACGTTTTGTCAGAACTCTCTGCCATGACCCATCCATATTGGGTGGTCCTACACGGCATGGCTCATAGTTTCATTGAGCTAGACAAGGCTGTGGTCCATGTGATCAGTTTGGTTAGTTTTCTGTGGTTGTGGCTTTCATTCTGTCCGCCCTCTGATGGAGAAGGATAAAAGGCTATGGAAACTTCCTGATGGGACACACTGTCTTGAGGGAGGAAACTGGGTCTTGTTCTGATGGGCAGGGCCCTGTTCAGTAAATCTTTAATCCAATTTTCTTTGATAGGCAGGGCTGTGTTCCCTCCCTGTTGCTTCTCAGTGTCCAACTCTTTGCAACCCCATGGACTGCAGCACGCCAGGCCTCCCTGTCCATCACCAACTCATGGAGCCTACTCAAGCTCATGTCCACTGAGTCAGTGATACCATCCAACTATCTCATCTTCTGTCATCCCCTTCTCCTCCCGCCCTCAATCTTTCCCAGCATCAGGGTCTTTTCAAATGAGTCAGCTCTTCGCATCAGGTGGCCAAAGTACTGGAGTTTCAGCTTCAACATTAGTCCTTCCAATGAACACCCAGGACTGATCTCCTTTAGGATGGACTGGTTAGATCTCCTTGCAGTCCAAGGGACTCTCAAGAGTCTTCTTCAACACCACAGTTCAAAAGCATCAATTCTTTGGTGCTCAGCTTTCTTTACACTCCAACTCTCACATCCATATA
Organism: Bison bison bison; assembly: GCF_000754665.1. Taxonomy (NCBI): domain Eukaryota; kingdom Metazoa; phylum Chordata; class Mammalia; order Artiodactyla; family Bovidae; genus Bison; species Bison bison. Next base: position 2,684,737 of record NW_011494738.1, on the reverse strand, counting down.
TGACTACTGGAAAAACCATAGCCTTGACTAGATGCTTTTTAATATGCTGTCTACGTTGGTCATAACTTTCCTTCCAAGGAGTAAGCATCTTTTAATTTCATGGCTGCAGTCACCATGTGCAGTGATTTCAGAGCCCCCAAAAATAGTCTGTCACTGTTTACATATCTATTTGCCATGAATTGATGGGACCAGATGCCATGATCTTAGTTTTCTGAATGTTGAGCTTTAAGCCAACCTTTTCACTCTCCTCTTTCACTTTCATCAATAGGCTCTTTAGTTCTTCTTCACTTTCTGCTATAAGGCTGGTGTCATCTGCATATCTGAGGTTATTAACATTTCTCCAGCAATCTTAATTCTAGCTTGTGTTTCATCCAGGCCAGAGTTTCTCATGATGTACTCTGCAGAGAAATTAAATAAGCATGGTGACAATATACAGCCTTCACGTACTCCTTTTCCTATTTGGAACCAGGCTGTTGTTCCATGTCCAATTCTAACTGTTGCTTCCTCAACTGCATACAGATTTCTCAAGAGGCAGGTCAGGTGGTCTGGTATTCCCATCTCTTTCAGAATTTTCCAGTTTATTGTGATCAACACAGTCAAAGGCTTTGGCATAGTCAACAAAGCAGATGTTTTTCTGGAACTCTCTTGCTTTTTCGATGATCCAACAGATGTTGGCAATTTGATCTCTGGTTCCTGTTGCTTGACCTGAAGCCAAACTATGGTGGAAGTAAGGAAGATAATGGCAACTTAAAAAATTCAACATTCAGAAAACTAAGATCATGGCACCTGGTCCCATCAGTTCAGTTCAGTTGCTCAGTCATGTCCAACTCTTTGCGACCCCATGGACTGCAGCATGCCAAGCCTCCCTTGTCCATCACCAACTCCAAGAGTTTACTTAAACTCATGTCCATTGAGTCGATGATGCCATCCAACTGTCTCATCCTCTGTCGTCCCCTTCTTCTCCACCTTCAATCATTCCCAGCATCAGGGTCTTTTCAAATGAGTCAGTTGCAAAGAACACAATCAATATAATTTCATTATTGACCATTTAGAAATGTCCATGTGTAGAGTCATCTCTTGGGTTTCTGGAAAAGGGTGTTTGCTATTACCAATGTGTTCTCTTGACAAAACTGTTAGCCTTTGCCCTGCTTCACTTTGTACTCCAAGGCCAAACTTGCCTGTTATTCAGTTATCTCTTGACTTCCTACTTTTGCATTCCAACCCCCTTTGATGAAAAGGGCATCTTTTTTGGGTATTAGTTCTAGAATGTGTTGTAGGTCCTCACAGAACTGGTCAACTTCAGCTTCTTCAGCATTAGTGGTTGGGGCATAGACTTGGATTACTTTGATGCTGAATGGTTTGCCTTGGAAACAAACTGAGATCATTCCGTCATTTTTGAGGCTACACCCAAGTACTGCATTTCAGGCTCTTCCATTGACCATGAGGGCTACTCCATTTCTTCTAAGAGATTCTTGCCCACAGTAGTCTAAATTAAACTCACCCATTTCCATCCATCTTAGTTCACTGATCCCTAAGATACTGATGTTCGATCTTGCCATTTCCTGCTTGACCATGTCTAATTTACTTTGATTCATTCCAGGTTCCTTTGCAATATTCTTCTTTACAGCACTGGACTTTACTTTCACCATCAGACAGATCCACAATTGAAAGTTGTTTTCACTTTGGCCCAGTTGCTACATTCTTTCTGGAGCTATTTGAAATTGCCCTCCACTCTTCCCCCAAGAGCATACTAGACACGTTCTGACCTGAGGGGCCTTATCTTCCAGTATCACACATCTTTTTGCCTTTTTATACTGTTCATGAGGTTCTCCAGGCAGGAACACTGGAGTGGATTGCCATTCTCTCCTCCGGCGGATCACATTTTGTCAGAATTCTTCACTATGACCCATCTATTTTGGGTGGTCCTACATAGCATGGCTCATAGCCTCATTGAGTTACAAAAGCCCCTTCACCAAGACAAGGCTGTGATCCATGAAGGTCTCCAAGAATAAAGAGGAGCATAAAAAATGAAAGACAAACTTTTAGACAGATTTTTTCGACTTCTTTCTAGACCTCATGCTGATGGAACCAAGTCCACTGTTTCAGAAGACACAGTTATTTACACTCTTATCACAGTTATTATTTATAAGTTTTTGAGGCCCAACACAATTATAGTAGAATTTTAGAATAACCAATCAAAAATACTCAGAGGTCTTGAAACTGTACCTGAGACTATACCTGAAGATCTATGAAGTATTACAATTTTCATACAGGTTTACAGATAAACTTAGGTGAGAACAGATCCAAAGTTTGAGATATCAACTGATCATGTAACATATTATCAATGTCACAAGTGGTCATGGGACATGGAGGTAGGTAACTGATCTGGGATGCAGAAAGCTGCATATCAAGACACTTGCTACATGGGCAAAAGGGAGAGGGAAACAAAGAAATGATGTACAATGACTATTATTATACATGATAACATAAATGAATTGGAAAATGCACACAAAAGTAGGAGGAAACTGAAGAGGGCATAGTGGATGATTCCAGGAAAAATAGATTGTTGGTGCTAAACCCCAGAAGAGTGGTTACCTTTCTGGCAAGAACACAGAGACTAAAAGGGCCACAAAAGGAATTTCTAGCATGCTAATAATGTTCTGTTTCTTGAACTGCATACTGATTACACAGACATTTTCATTTTGTAAAAATATAGTAGACCCTTCAACATGTTTGAGCTGGTGCAGGTTTACTTATACACAGACTTTTTTCAACAGTGACACTACAATACTACACAATCTGCAATCCAAACTACAATACTTGATTAGATCCATAATTGAATTCAGAGATATAGACAGCTGACTGCAAGTCATAAGCAGATTTTCAACTCTGTAGAGGGTAGGAGTCCATTAACTCCCATGTTGTTCAAGGGTCAGTTTGTATACTTATGATATGTATACTTTTCTTATATGTGTTAAATGTCAATAAAAAGTTTACTTAAGAAAACGTGATGTCCAGATTACCATTATTATACGAAATCATCACAGAAAGATGTCCTATGACAGGAATATTGAGCAGGAAATGCACTTAAGGGACAACATCAAATCAATGTAGGATAAACTCTTGACAACTGTTATTAAAACCAATTTGTGTCCTGCTCTGATACTATGTACCACCATTAGAAAACCACTGTATGGAGTTCTTCATCAGGCTCACTGAGACTTTAAGAATACTAAAGCACCATGGTACATGTAGGGCAGAGCTTCAAGTTCACACTACCTGGATGTATCATTTTGATCAGAAGTTGTTAGTGTAATTTACTTACTTTTAGATACTTCTGGATTGGATTTCTTACTGAGTCCTTGCTATTAGTCATAAAAATAATATTTATGTATTATAAAATAGCCTAAAAGAAAGATATTGCATACAATAAATAAAATCATTTATACTTTAAATACTAAGGGTCTTAATGTATCTGAAATATTTTTAAGTTTTTAAGAATAAGAGCTCAATGATAAGTTATGAACAGTTGAATTTATTACATATTTAAACATACACAAAAACATATGAAAAGATTTCACCCAAAAACCATGAAAAGATTCAAGATAAACATTCTATGTACACTGGACCCTAACAAAAAACTGATTATGTTAAAAGCAGAGACTATTAGGGTTTAAAAAAAATAAAGATACAGACATTTAAAAAATACTACATAGTACACACTTTTTTTTTAGAATTTACTATTAGAATTTCCACCTGTTTCTTCCCTATACACCCTTACTTCTGCATGTATACCCACTTCAAACTCTATTTCCACCCCACAGGCAGCAACTGTAGTTCCAATCTAAGCTGAATTTAGTTATCCTTTTGGACCTTAATGTCTCCATCATTTGGTATGCCATCATCACTGCTTTTATCAAATAGCAAAAGTCTATCAGAGATGAATCTGATTGACCTACTCCCATCTATCTTAAGTCACAGAATCCAAATAGGATAGAATACTTGCCTTCCCTTGGACCCCATCTCTAGTTGTCTAACATGACAGTATGCTTTCCTAACCTTTCTCTCAAGACAAATGCCCACAGCCTCTTATCATAGCTCACTTGATACAATATTCAGTCCTCTCTGACTCTAGATTCCTAGCAAACAAGTGTAAAACCAATGAGGTAGTATCTCATTAACCTAGTCTCTAAGGTTTAAATTTCATGGACTATTTGATAACATACCCAGATAGTAAAAAGGAAACACACTATAACATTAACAGAACTAGCAACCACTGCTTCATAAGATTAAAGCTGCCCTCTGATCTGGAGACTGAATGGACCTGCAATGTTTCATCTGATCGTGAGCAACTCAGAAATACATACCTTTCTTTCTTTAAAAAAGATACCACAGAAATGTCTCTCCCAGTCTCCTAATTAATACTAAGTAAATGTGGTAAAATATACATTTATCTCAATATCGATCTAATTTTTTTCAACATGTCTTTGAATTTAAGTCTGTTCTTGCCTTTGCAGAAAGAGGAATCTTTTTTTAGCCAAAAAGAATATCAAAGAACTGGGGGAAAAAAAAAACAGCAAAATGATTTATTTTCTATAGTCTTTAAAAAAAGAATTCTCCCCTGAGTTTACCTGTGAAAAGCCAATGAATTTCAAATAAATTAAGAGATGAGAACAGAATATAATACAGTTCTTTTATAAACATAAGAGATACTCAACTTCACTGTGTGTATACTTCCAGTGAAGACTTATGCCTTTTCTTCTAAGCTCTAGCCCTAGGTAAACACAGAATCATAGGTGGAAATAGGCCATGTTTAGCACTAGAAGCAGCATTCACAGTTCATTAACAGAATAAAGCGGAAAATGGTTAGGTAAATGAATATTACAACATAAAGAGTACTGATGATAAAACTGCAATAAAGTAACTTACATGATGTTTACAACACTTTTTTTTTTACCAGGTAGCCTAGTTGTAAATATTTCCATTAAACCACTGCCCTCTAAAGCCTAACCAACCACACAAACAAAAATCATCTTTTGTGACCATAAAATTGTGAAGAATTTGTACTCCGTGGCTCCTTATCTTGGTGGTTTTCAGAGTAAGACAAAAACTGTGTTAAGTGGTTTCACTGATTTCTCCATCTTGAAAAACTGCCAGTTCTGGAACTTCATTCATCCTCAAAACCTCTGCATAAAGCAAATAATCATGTAGGCTTCTGGGAAGAGGCAATTGACGGATAAAGCCATCAGACTGTAGGTGTTCTAGTTTTAGACGGGACCAAATTTCCAAACGACAAAGGTGGGTCAGGGATGGAACAGAGGCTGGAGAAACAAACGTAAAAAGAAAGATAAAAATGTTGAACCAGAAAGTATAACAATCCATTAAGGTAAATGCCCTTTTTCCCCCTCACCTCTGTTAGTAAAAACAAGTGGTATGTTACTTAGACTTACTTTTGAAAGATTACTTGAACCAAGATGACCAAAATAAACTCCATTTATTTATTCATTTTACAACTTTCCTGGTTCTTCTTCCTCCAATTTCTGGCCACACATTCCAAAGTCAATACCCAGCACCATATAGAATTAATGTTCAAATTCTAAGTATCTGGCAATACCAGCTGGGACTTAAGAAATGGGTGATCTAACTTTAGAAACGATAGAAGGGCACAGTAGCAAACGTTACTTCCCACTCACTCTCGCTGCAAATGGTCTCCAGACGTACCACATCAAGTGAATAAATATGTAGCTTATATTCGTTTTGCTCTTTTTATCCATGATATAGAATGAAATTATAAAATTGATAGAGAAAAGGAACCTTTACTGAAAGCCTACTATGCCATATGCCCGTACACATTCTATTTTTATCTTCCTTTACTGTGAGGTACATATTCGCATGCTCTCATAGAGACAAGAGAACAAGAGATTTAAGTAACTTTTCAAAGGCCAAACATCTAATACATGGTAGACCAGGATTCAAACTCAAATGCATATGACCCCAAAACATGCATGTATATGTATACATGCTAAAACCCCTGCTGCTAAAAGCTAATAACCAATTAAAAGGATAACCCACATATGCTTAATTAAGAATCACATGACAGTGGTTTTACTAAGATGAAAAGTGTTAACTAAAGAAGTTAATGTTCATGAAAACTAGGCGTACTAAAAACAGATACTGGTTTTATGTGAATTAAACCTAATGCCTTTGTAAGTGCAAGAAATCTTTTATAAATCCCTGTGAAATGAACCAAAGATTACCAGGCCCGGATCAGAGCAGCAAAGACAAGTACAATCAATAGCCCAACTGATATCAGACCTACTGGTCTGACTTCAAGTCTAGGGTTCTTTAATAATAGCCCACAGGGCCTGAGACATGCTAGTTCTCTGCCATCAGTATATCTTCCAAACCACTGAAGTTAGTCCATCATCTTAGATTTTAGTTTAAGCTTACTGGTTTAAGTTTAGTTCATTCAGAATTTGGATAACTCAAGTCATAGTGTTTCAAAATGCCAAATTAGAAAAGCAACAGAGTTATCTTATTTTGTAAATAAAACCAAAGTCTAAGAAGAGTATTCCCTTAAAGCATGAGTCACATAGATTCCCCAGTATAAAAATAAGACCACAGCAACAATATAGAGAACATTTACTTCCACTGTTTCCATATTTAATACTCTTTAAAATTTTCTGCTTATCTGTAAACTTAAAGGAAGAATCAGTCTCACTTCTAAGATGAGAAAACATAGATAAGGGGAACACTGGAGTGATCAGCAGGAAACCACATGGAAACCAAGCTCAAACTGCAAACCCCAACAGTTTTCCAAAGGAGTAGTAAGTAGGGTTCAACTTCAACAAGTAGGTGGTCCATGTTCAACTGTTACACATAAGGAAGCCCTCTCTTCCTCTGAGATCATGAACAATAGTTGGCCCTAATGTCACTGGATATGCACAAATGTAATAAAAGTTTCAGAAATGAGCACAACTGATTCTTGGTAAGCACCCACAGCTCGGCTGGTACAGACAAAATGTCCTAAGCACTGCAAACACTGATTATGCCATGGGCACAGCCAGAAGGAACTGACAGAGAATGTGGTAAGACTACAGAGCACGTGAGTTAAAGTGAGACTGTTTAAGATAATTTCTACTCATATTATATTACAGTTTAGTATGCACCTGGTTAAACTGAAACCTTTCTTTCTGCACATTCCTGTTAATGTAGATAGCTATTAAAAATCCAAAAGGAAGATAAAGGATGGCTGTGCAACCTGGAGGAGAGCGGCTGGCTCAGAGCTAAGGAATCCTTAATATTTCTCCAGCTTCATCAATTTGACAGACTACACTGACTTACAAACTCCTCAGTCTGACCAGGGAGTGTGCCTCTAGCTGTCCCACAGTCTCCTGTAGTGCAGACAAGCCTTTCAGAGCCATCTGACTACATCACAGGAGCCCTATTGCTCTATCTTTTACAACCAAATAAACCATTCATCTGTTTATGCGGATATGTGTGTAGAAAGCTTAATCATCTGTGATCAAGCCAAACTGGACCAGTACACATTTATTAGGGACTTTCCTGCTGGCTCAGATGGTAAAGAATCTGCCTACAATGCAGGAGATCCAGGTTCCATCCCTGGGTTGGGAAGATCCCCTGGAGAAGGGAATGGCTACCCACTCCAGTATTCTTGCCTAGAGAAGTCCATGGACAGGAGCCTGGTGGGCTACAATTCATGGGGTCACAAAGAGTTGGACACGACTAAGTACTAACATTTTCACACTTACACATTTATTATGGGAAGCTTATATGACTTGCCCATGTTGACATTGTACAGAAACAACAGAGCTGATACCAGATTCAAATGATTGCACCCCATGTCTAGGGTTTTCTAAACTGGTGATCAGTTCAGTTCAGTTCAGTTCAGTTGCTCAATTGTGTCCGACTCTTTGCGACCCCATGAATCACAGCACGCCAGGCCTCCCTGTCTGTCCATCACCAGCTCCTGAAGTTCACTCAAACTCATGTCCATCAAATTGGTGATGCCATCCAGCCATCTCATCCTCTGTTGTCCCCTTCTCCTCCTGCCCCCAATCCGTCCCAGCATCAGAGTCTTTTCCAATGAGTCAACTCTTCGCATGAGGTGGCCAAAGTACTGGCTGAAACTCAGCTTCAGCATCACTCCTTCCAAAGAAATCCCAGGGCTGATCTCCTTTAGAATGGACTGGTTGATCTCCTTGCAGTCCAAGGGACTCTCTAGAGTATTCTCCAACACCACAGTTCAAAAGCATCAGTTCTTCAGCGCTCGGCTTTCTTCACAGTCCAACTCTCACATCCATACATGACTACTGGAAAAACCATAGCCTTGACTAGATGGAAGTTTGCTGGCAAAGTAACGTCTCTGCTTTTGAATATGCTATCTAGGTTGGTCATAACTTTCCTTCCCAAATAATTCTCTTAACTTAATCTTCTAAACCACTGAAACTATTATAAATATCAAGAGATCTTTCCATTTAATAATTTTAAAAAGGAAAGAGTATAGTTACTCCAGTTACTGATTCTACTCTTAATGCACTATTTTGATTTTCCTCTTGTGAGCACAATAGATCACTGGCCTGATGAACAGTTAAAGGTAAGAACTATATTCATTTTAACATAGACAATAATATATTCATCAGTGCCATCTTAGTTTAATATGCCAGTGAATACTAAGGGAATTGTATAATCATATATGTAATATTTCAAGGCATGCAAAATTCCTATGAAAGTTTTAGTGATGCATAGTATTTCCAGATGTGTTGCCACTAGAGTGAGAGAAGATCAAGACAAGCCTTGAATTTATAATATGGAAAAGCCCAGAAATTGTATGTAAAACATAACTTTCATAAAAACCTGTTAAAATCAGATTTGTTAAATAAATCTCTCTTTTCCAACATTATGGCACTGATCATAGTCTAGAAAATGATGTATAAAACCACACTATATTTGGGTCACTTTTCTGACCCAATCATTTTCAAGTTAATATGTTAAACCCAGTTTACTTCCAGATCTATGAGCAGACAAGCAACCTTTACCTATTCATTTCTACATAGAAGTTTTCAATTTTGTTAACTTTGTCGTATGTACAAACAACAATCAAAATAGAAGGCCACATGTTATATGAAATTGTAGTAAAATTAAAATGATCAAAATAAACTCCAAAATTCTTAATTAAATTATTATGCTTGTTAATGCCAAGTTTACTATAGTACAGCAATACATATACACCATACAAACCCATTACCTATATTTTCCAGAACCATTTCATCACTAGCCTGCCCTCATGCCAATATTCAAATAATGTATCTGCCTTGACTTTATTTCTATGGTTCCTCTGCAGGGTTTTCCACATCAAATGCATTCATCTAACTTCTGGGCCATCTACTACAATGTGTATTTTCATCACTAATATAATGTCTTTATGGTTCCATCCTTTTGTTCTCAGTCTTCCTTAACTTACTTGTACAGTTTCTCTCTCTCTTCCACTTACTACAACTAAAAACTTAAACAAATATTAAAAGAAACTACCTAAAGATGCTGGAGTATAAATAAGAGATAGATTAGGACAGGAAATGAAAACTTAAAGAATGACCAGCAGAACAGCAATGAATAGAATGAATGGAAAGGGCACCACCCAGTAACAAGCCCTGAGCTGGAGTTGTGAAGCAAAAGTGAAAGTCACTCAATTGTGTCCAACTCTTTGTGACCCCATGGACTGTACAGTCCAAGGAATTTTCCAGACAAGAATACTGGAGTGGGTAGCCTTTCCTTCTACAGGGGACATTCCCAACCCAGGAATCAAACCCAGGTATACCGCATTGCAGACGGATTCTTTACCAATTGAGCCACAAGGGAAGCCCCAAAATACTGCAGTGAGTAGCCTATCCCTTCTCCAGCAGATATTCCCAACCCAGGAATCAAACTGGGGTCTCCTGCACTGCAGGAAGATTCTTTACCAACTGAGCTATCAGGGAAGCTGAGCTGGAGTTGAGGAGTCATTATTAACCAGTTGTGTGACTTTCAACAAGTCATTTAAGTGCTTCAACCTTCAGCTCCTCTTCTATGAAATGGGCATAATGTCTCATCTATACTATGAACATAATTGACACCTCTCTGAATCAAAAAATTGTAAACTGTACAATATATCATACAAATCCTAAGCATCTTCTAATCTAGTGAAATTGAAATGTTTTGGCTACACACTCAATTAGTGAAAAGTCTTTTGAGTACTTAACTCCAATGTGTGGATATTTCAGTTCAGTTCAGTTGCTCAGTCGTGTCCAACTCACTGCAACCCCACAGACTGCAGCATACCAGGCATCCCTGTCCATTACCAACTCCCGAAGTTTACTCAAACTCATGTCCACTGAGTCAGTGATGCCATCCAACCATCTCATCCTCTGTTGTCCCCTTCTCCTTCTGCCTTCAATCCTTCCCAGTATCAGGGTCTTTTCAAATGAGTCAGCTCTTCGCAACAGGTAGCCATAGTATTGAAGTTTCAGCTTCAGCATCAGTCCTTCCAATGAATATTCAGGACTGACTTCTTTTAGGATGAACTGGTTGGATCTCCTTGCAGACAAAGGACTCTCAAGAGTCTTCTCCAACACCACAGTTCAAAAGCATCAATTCTTTGATGCTCAGCTTTCTTTATGGTCTAACTCTCACATCCATACATGACTGACTACTGGAAAAACCATAGCCTTGACTAGATGGACCTTTGTTGGCAAAATAATGTCTCTGCTTTTTAATATGATGTCTAGGTTGGTCATAACTTTCCTTCCAAGGAGTAAGTGTCTTTTTATTTCATGGCTACAGTCACCATCTGCAGTGATTTTTGCCCCCGAAAAAAATAAAGTCTGTCACTGTTTCCCCATCTATTTGTCATATAGTGATGGGACTGGATGCCATGATCTTAGTTTTCTGAATGTTGAGTTTTAAGCCAGCTTTTTCACTCTCCTCGTTCACTTTCATCAAGAGGCTCTTTAGTTCTTCACTTTCTGCCATAAGGCTGGTGTAATTTGCATATCTGAGGTTATTGATATTTCTCCCAGCAATCTTGATTCCAGCTTGTGCTTCATCCAGCCCAGCATTGTGCATGATGTACTCTGCATAGAAGTTAAATAAGCCAAGCAGGGTGACAATATTCAGCCTTGACATACTCCTTTCCCTATTTGGAACCAGTCTGTCGCTCCATGTCTAGTTCTAACTGTTGCTTCCTGACCTGCACACAGATTTCTCAAGAGGCAGGTCAGGTGGTCTGGTATTCCCTTCTCTGTAAGTTTGTTTCTCCACAGTTTGTTGCAATCCACACAGTCAAAGGCTTTGGCATAGTCAATAAAGCAGAAATAGACGTTTTTCTGGAACCCTCTTGCTTTTTCGATGATCCAGCAGATGTTGGTAATTTGACCTCTGGTTCCTCTGCCTTTTCTAAATCCATCTTGAATATCTGGAAGTTCATGGTTCACGTAATGTTGAAGCCCTGGCTTGGAGAATTTCGAGCATTACTTTACTAGCATGTGAGATGAGTGCAACTGTGCGATAGTTTGAGCATTCTTTGGCATTGCCTTTCTTTGGGATTGGAATGAAAACTGACCTCTTCCAGTCCTGTGGCCACTGCTGAGTTTTCCAGATTTGCTGGCATATTGAGTGCAGCACTTGCACAGCATCATCTTTTAGGATTTGAAATAGCTCAACTGGAATTCCATCACCTCCACTAGCTTTGTTCCTAGTGATGCTTCCTAAGGCCCGCTTGATTTCGCATTCCAGGATGTCTGGCTCTAGGTGAGTGATCACACCATCGTGATTATCTGGGTCATGAAGATCTTTTTGGTATAGTTCTTCTGTATATTCTTGCCATCTCTTCTTAGTATCTTCTACTTCTGTTAGGTCCATATCTAACATGGCAAGTCACTATATTATGCAAAATTTTTATCAAAATTCATCTGCCAAATTTCTGTTTTTCCTGGTATCAGTTTACAAGCTAATTAGAAAGTTTCATTTTTTCACATTATTATTAAATGTATTCAAAATCTTAGGAAATTATTTCCATGTAGTTTAAGTGTGTCAATACACACTTAGGTCATGTACATTGTTTTTGAAAAGAAAATCTTGCAATAATAGAAATATTTCTTAGCATCTGTTTTTAAGATCATCTCC
>NW_011494738.1:2659034-2672457 GCF_000754665.1 Bison bison bison | reverse complement strand
CATCTCCTCATAGCAAAATTTCTTTCAAAAAGCAGTTGCCTTTTCATTCAGTTACAATATCATTTTTACCTTAAATCAATAGAATTTCATGATGTATGTACTAGGTTTTATACTATTCATAGCTATTTATCATCAAGGAAAAAAAGATTAAAGACGAACAGCTGTATTTTCCCCAAAGTATGTAATTTATCATTAAGTTGAAGGACTCTTTTTAATAAAGTACTACAAAGATTCTATATATTTTAAAGGTTGTGTTTTTTATAAAATTACTCACAACAATATTATTAATACTTCAAGCAATTCTGGTTTCAATTCCTTTCCTGTATTAGCCTGACTCTTAATGATGCAATCAACTCATTTCATTTGTGATGTTATCTCCATTTCCTCACATTTACTGGAAAGTAAGGCACTCCATCAGTAGACAGTCTTACACAGCTTTCCAAACAACAACAACAAAAATTCTATTAAATAAGTCATCATTGTTGCAAATATATCATTTCTGGTATATATTTCCTTTAGTGACTCTCAGAAAAGCAACTGTATTTTTTTTTTAATTGAAGCAGAATCTTAACAAATACTCTAAGCTGAGGCAGTTATATTCTTCCAACTTAATGTACCACACATCCTACTTGCAGGATTATATTTTTATTCTTTTAACTCTTTAGCAATGTTTACTACACTCCTTTCAACAGTATTTGCTAACAAGAAATACATTTTACTTTGTCCTGATATTATTTCAGTGTGTTTTACTGTGTCAGTAAGAACATGCATTTCCCCAATGGTATGTAACTTTTTGTTTTTTCACTATTAGTCAGTTTATAAAAACAACGGACTGAGCATCATATGACTTAAATATTCATGAAAAATCACAGAACTTATGTTCTGGATGCTTTCATTAAGAGTGTCCTGCTGATTACAATATTTTCATTTCCTTATTATCTCAATGCACACTACATACATCAAGGCTCACTGCCAACATTAGTAAAAGTGAACCATCTTTTATTTATTTTTCTAAGGTGAACTATATTTTAAATACTTTTCTTGATACTTTTGAACTTGCTGTCAGCTCAGATTGGGTGGTCAGTATTTTCATCATATGACATGACTATCTAGGAAGAACAGGAGGTAGTTCTATGATTACTTGGTGGTTCACTTGTACTGATACCTTTATTTAGCATTATTCACATAAAACATTTTTTCACAGAAATCTTTTTAAGCCAGTTAACCAATTTTTGAGAAGTAGTTAAGTTAAAACTAGATGATGTAACCACAGAGCCACTGAACAGTCAAATCTAAACTACAATTCACTAAGGTACATCACAAATATGGATGCCAGGTCATTCACTTTTGGAAGCACTAACCTAACCCATATGTACAAGACACTCAGCCATATATGCTAAGTGGGAAAAAAAATCAAAGTTCAATTCTAACAACTATAACCTCACTATTACAGAAAAGAGAATGTGAAAAGGAACTTGATCACCGATAAGCAATTTTATCTTCCTCTCTCCCATTTTTAAGATGCCTCTCTCTGAAGCCTGGAACACTTGAAAATTAAGTAAAATCATCCAGCATAAGCATTTTCCTATAGTAATCAAATGAAAAAATAAATCATGGTCTCAGCTCTTTTAGAAAATAAAAATTCATTCTTCATTCCCCTAACTTATTTAGGGAACTATTAATAAAAACAGCAGTCTGAGACAATGAGAAAAGATTAATTAAGCTCAATATTATAAATTTTAACTCTCCCCAAAACCTTTCCATAAAGTTATCAGGAACCCCTAATTTTATCATATACAAGCCCACCTTCATCTAGAACCCTGTACAGAACACTCTCTTCACCTCTTGTCCTCACAGAAGCCTGATCCTCCCCCAAAACTTACCTCCTTGATCAATTTCTGAGCTATAATTTTTTCATTCTTACACAACTTGTCACACCTATCATAGTGTCTCAGTGGCAATTTCAGTCCTTCTGCACCATCTTCAGACTCGCATTTTCTGTCTTTAAATTCCAACATACGCCACTTCCTATCTTTCCAGAGTGTACTCTCCCTTACTGTCACTACCCCTGGTCATTAATATTATTGAGACCATGGGCCGCAACTTCTCCTGCTGTCAAATTTACCAGATCCCTTTCCTTTCTGATTCCTTACTTGGCATCCATAGGCCTATCACTTACCCTATTTTATCATCCTCAACTCCACTGTACCTGCTCTGACAATTCCCAGACCAATCTAACCATTTTCCTTCTTTCCAATACACAGAAAATGTAGCAATCTGAGGAAAAAATAACCATATAAAGTATACCACTTTCAACTTCCACAAGGTCCACAGGGCTGCTCGGCAAATCTCTTACACTGGTTCCCAGTTTCCCACAACCACCATTCTAAATCAAGGCTCTCCTAAGAAATTCTCACTTCAATTTCCTTTTCAGCAAGATTTTATCTCCTACTCCTAAGTAAAAACAGGAAATCTTCTATGCGCTCTTTCTCAAATACTCAAACTATAAACTTATCTGTATCTAGTCACTCTCGTCTCTTCTTCTCAAAGGAAGGGGACTATTTGAGTCTACCCATCTCCTTCTGGCTTATCTGAAATCTTATTATATAAGCTATTGTTTTTAATCTCCATATCCTTAATGTTTTTCTGAAACAAACTGAGATCCCTTAATGTATATGTTCAAGCCTCTCTCACCTTAAAAAGAAAATTCTGCCATGACCCTGCATCATTCCCTTTTAGCCATTCCACTAAAGAGTTGTGTTTTTCATTCACAGATTCTAAATCAGTATCTGATACATAGTTGACATATAATTAAAGGACTCACTCACTAGCAATTAATAAATATAAACAGCTAAATTTGTAAATGTGCACCTACAGAAATATTTACATGATAGATTCTCTTCACTAAAGACTTCTGCTTATGCTCCACATTTAGAACTAACTAAAATTACAGATTGAGTGGTTACAAGTTCTCAAATGAACAAGTTATCAACAACTAGCTTCTGTCCTGTCTGCCCTCCCACCATAAAATAAATATTTGGGATCTGAAAAAGAATTTTCTTTTAACTAGGATATAGCTGTCCCAGGGGTCTGCCTGCATATATATCCAATGCAGTATATGGGAACAGTAAAATGGGCTTTAAATAATACTGGTGACCTGATGTGATACTTAGGACATTAAGTATCTTAGCAACATTAAGTTGTTCTAGGGCAACATTTTCTCCTCTTAGCTTACCAATTGATTGCTGAGAAAATCAAATCAGTTTTAACAGCAAAATGTCAGAACAAATGTGGATTTGCTACGTCAGATTTCCCCACCACATACATACACACACACACACACACACACACACACACACACCCCTAAAATCCATCACTTGGATTTATAAGAGGCTGTGTAAAGCTAAAATTATGAAATTATAAATGAGTATATGGAATCTTGTTAAAATTTAACTATAAACTTAACTTAAAAAACAAACAAACAAGAAATAAAAACCACAAGCTTGGCTCTTAAATCCAGTAATAAGGGCAGTGTGCAGGACACTGTTAAGCAAAGCATGATTCTGCTTAAGTTGTGAAGGCCTATAACATGGCTCACGTCTGGGAGGTCACAAGTTTCCTACTCTACAAATAGAAGGTCACATGTTCAGTTTTTAAAGATGACAGGCAATTACTAATGGGTTTTATTTTTAATTGAGGTATACCTGACTCCTGAGAAACCTGTGTGCAGGACAAGAAGCAACAGTTAGAATGGGACATGGAACAATGGACTGGTTCAAACTTGAGAAAGGAGTATGTCAAGGCTGTATATTGTCACTGTGCTTATTTAACTTGGGCCTCCCTGATGGCTCAGATGGTAAAGAATTTGCCTGCCAAGCAGGAGATGCAGGTTCAATCCCTAGGTTGGGAAGATCTGCTGGAGAAGGAAATGGCAACTCACTCCGGTATTTTACCTGGGAAATCTCATGGACAGAGAGCCTGGTGGGCTACAGTCCATGGTCATAAAGAGCTGGACATGACTGAAGTGACAGCACACACACATAGCTTTCAATGGTCTTTCCCTGGTCAATAACTCTGGGGCAGGATCTGATTACAGGTTAGTTTGGTTACAGGCTGTGTTATGCTGTAATAACACAAACTCTCAAACCCAGTGTCTTTGAATACAACAAACGTTTATTTCTTGCTCATACAAATCCTCTTTGGGTCAGGTGATTCTCCAAGGAAAGTGTCCTGAAGGACAACTCAGTGTGCCAGGCTACTTCTATCTTGTGTCACCGCCATCTCAAACACGGCTTTCAGATTTTCTCAGCAAAGGAAAGTGACAGCACTGAGTATTCCCATCCAGTATGACCTATGCTTTGACCACTTAAACCAATCACATAAAAGTATGCTTTGACCACTTAAACCAATCACATAAAAAGAAGAACAATGCATTCTTCCTGTGTTCTAAGGAAGAGCAAAATGAAACGAAACTCAATTATATGAGGTCCATCTCTGTAGCATCAAAATATATACATTAACATGTGTAAACAGATAGGTGGTTGAGAAGTTGCTATATAACACAAGGAGCTAAGTCTGATGCTCTGTGACCACCTAGAGAGGTAGGAGTAGGGAGTGGGGTAGAAGGGAGGCTCAAGAGCGAGGGAATATATGTATACTTATGGCTAACTGACACTGTTGTACAGCAGAAACCAACACAACATGGTAAAGCAATTATCCTCCAATTAAAAATAAATACAGTCCATCTCTGCCATAATGACAAAATTTATTGTGACAACGATATAAGGGAGATATTATTATTACTTCTTCTTATAACCGAGGAAATCAAGGCTCAGAGATATTAAATAACCTCTCTACTTGGAAGGAAAGTTATGACCAACCTAGCATATTCAAAAGCAGAGACATTACTTTGCTAACAAAGGTCCGTCTAGTCAAGGCTATGGTTTTTCCAGTAGTCATGTATGGATGTGAGAGTTGGACTGTGAAGAAAGCTGAGTGCCGAAGAATTGATGCTTTTGAACTGTGGTGTTGGAGAAGACTCTTGAGAGTCCCTTGGACTGCAAGGAGATCTAACCAGTCCATTCTAAAGGAGATCAGTCCTGGGTGTTCTTTGGAAGGAATGATGCTAAAGCTGAAACTCCAGTACTTTGGCCACCTCATGCGAAGAGATGACTCATTGGAAAAGACTCTGATGCTGGGAGGGGTCAGGGGCAGGAGGAAAAGGGGACGACAGAGGATGAGATGGCTGGATGGCATCACCGACTCAATGGACGTGGGTTTGGGTGAACTCCGGGAGTTGGTGACGGACAGGGAGGCCTGGCGTGCTGCAATTCATGGGGTCCCAAAGAGTCAGACACGACTGAGCAACTGAACTGAACTGAACAATTAGAAAGTAGTAGAAGTGTATAGTTCCAGAGCTCCAATCTTTAACCACTTTACTCTACCTGATGTCCAGGCAGACTGGCACCATATCATTACCATGGAGTTAAACAGTCAGAAGAGTTAAAATTTTCCATTAGCCTGAAATAAGTTTGTACCTGAACATCCAACTTTGTAACAAGTAATTAATGCACTACTTTTGAATAAGAAACATGCTCTTCATAGAGAACAGAAAATCAAATGTTCTTTTGAAAACTGATATGCCTGATTACTTTAAACCAGATATGGCTTGAGTAGGCAATTGGAATGCTAGCTAATTATTACTAAAAAGGTACACTTTAAACGTATACTATGTTATATGTCAATTATATCTCAATAAAGCAGGGAACAAATTACTACCAGAAAGGATCAACTATTCCCAAACCTTTTCATACTGTTCATGAGGTTCTCAAGGCAAGAATCCTGAAGTGGTCTGCCATTCCCTTCTCCACCTTAACCTGCCTCCTGAGAAATCCTGTATGCAGGTCAAGAAGCAACAGTTAGAACCAGACATGGACACAATGGACTGGTTCCGAATTGAGAAAGGAGTACATCAAGGCTGTATATTGTCACCCTGCTTATTTAACTTATATGCAGAGTATATCATGTGAAATTCCGGGCTGGATGAAGCACAAGCTGGAATCAAGATTGCTGGGAGAAACACCAATAACCTCAGACATGCAGATAACACTGCCCTATGGCAGAAAGCACATAAGAACTGAAGAGCCTCTTGATGAAAGTGAAAGAAGACAGTGAAAAAGTTGGCTTAAAACTCAATATTCAGAAAACTAAGATCATGGCATCCGGTCCCATCACTTCATGGCAAATAGATGGGAAACAATGTAAACAGTGACAGACTTTATTTTCTTGGGCTCCAAAATCACTGCAGATGTTGACTGCAGCCATGAAATTGAAAGACACTTGCTCCTTGGAAGAACAGCTATGACCAACCTAGACAGCATATTAAAAAGCAGAGACATTACTTTTGCCAACAAAGGTCCATCTAGTCAAAGCTATGGTTTTTCCAGTAATCCTGTATGGATGTGAGAGTTGGACCATAAAGAAAGCTGAGTGCCAAAGAACAGATGCTTTTGAACTGTGGTGTTGGAGAAGACTCTTGAGAGTCCCTTGGACTGCAAGATCAAACCAGTCAATCCTAAAGGAAATCAGCCTTGAATATTCATTGGAAGGACTGATGCTGAAGCTGAAACTCCAATACTTTGGGCACCTGATGTGAAGAAATGACTCACTGGAAAAGACCCTGATGCTGGGAAAGACTGAAGACAGGAGAAGAAGGGGATGACAGAGGATGAGACGGTTGGATGGCATCACCAACTCAATGGACATGAGTTTGAGCAAGCTCCAGGAGTTGGTGATGGACAGGCAGGCCCGGTGTGCTGCAGTCCATGGGGTCACAAAGAGTCAGGCACGACTGAGGGATGGAACTGACTGACTGATTCCTAAACCTATATCTTGTTTCTGGTTGTTATTCCCTAGTTTTTAACTGTAAATATAACAATCTCACAAGATAAGTTACCACAAATAGTTAGCTTGATGTACTGACCACAAATGGTTTTTCTTAAAGAGTATATGAACAAGGAGCATTGCTCAAAACTAGCAGTGCTGCTTAAAGTTTCATAGGAAACTTGGTTCAAACTTGGAATATTTGTCAATGTATGGCAAAACCACTACAATATTGTAAAGTAATTAGCCTCCAATTAAAACGAATAAATTTATAAAAAAATAATAAAAAATAAATAAACTTTTATACTCACTCAGTCTACCATATTTAGGCACGAGTTCTTATGTGTTTGCTGGGTTTCACAATAGAATACTTAGCCTATCAACCTTTATTTTTTCATTTCTCTTTTACCTCTACTTTTAAGATCGACTATTTCTTAGAAATATGCTCTCAGTCTGCAACACAAAGCAGCTGCACTCTAATACTTCTTAGGTAGTCTAATTTTGAATGCATTGCTAACTATAACTTATTTAAAACTGAGAGTAGCGTTACAGTATTTAGAGACAACTGCTCAAAGTACACTCAGGTACCCTCCAGATAGCATAAATCTAGCCCTGGTCAAGTCAGAGCAACAGAGACCTGAGTACCAAGGCCCACTTAAGAAGTCCTTTTATTGAATTATCATGGTAATTCAATATCTTGGTATGACAGCAACAGGCCACAATGGAAACTGGTAACATAAAGAAACCATGGCTACCAAGATGTTTTCTAGGCAACTGTCTAGCACAACATCCAAGAATATCTGTACTTCTGAGCAATGAGTTTGTTTTATGTTATGAACTCTGTAACCTAGAGCAAGAACTGTAGAGCTCAGTCACAGCCAAATTTACAGTGTGTCCACAGACAAGTTTCAGATTACACTGATAAACATTTCCTGACTCCAGGCTTTTCTTTTGCTTCCACTTTGAACTTGTTTTACTGTTTTTTGTGTGATAATCTATACGTATAAACTGTTTTAAATCCTATTGAGAACAAAACAGAAGAACACTGAGAAAAATAAGTCGAGAGTTTCAAGGGGCCCTTACAGGATCCTTTGTAGAATCCAGATCCATGTAATACTCTGGATAGAATTGTTCATATTTGATCATTAAAGGTTCAGGATGAACTAAAGCCAAGTGCTTTTCCCAGAAGCACATAATCACCTAGGCTTGATCTTGGTCAGCTGGCCAGGGGTTTGCATTTTTTTTTTATTAAGAAGTGTATTGCTATGTACATTTAAAATGATGTTTCTAAGAGATATATACAGGTACATGATCAAAAAATTGCTATTAAAACTGCAACCAGTCAGCAAATTTTACCCAGTATACTTTCCTTTCTAATGTAAAAGAACATGTGAAAACAAATCTGACTAAATGATTAAAAGATGAGCAGCAAGGAACTGACTGTTTCTTTTATTTTTAAACTAGCAGGGCAAGGTGCTATGTTTTTAAGGAGGAAAAGGATGAGGAATGGAGAATTTTGAGCAAGTATAAGGCATCTCCAAGACTTGAAAAGAGCTTAGGAAAAGAATAGAGAAAATCTTTCCCTTGGGAAAGATACTGGTATACCTAAAGGAGCTAGAGAACTGCGATTATTCTAGGGGCTTACCAATAGTAGCAGAGCCACAAGAAGCATCCTTTCCAAAAAAAATCAAAGAAATATTTTGACAAGGTAGCTTTCAATACCATGATAAGTTATTGGAGAAACTGGGGTGAAAGCCAAGACTGTCCTATACTTAGAAGGTAATCAAAGAACTGGGTTTATGAGCTCACCACCTTCGGTGTTAAAACTCTGGCCATGCTTTTGCTTAGAAATCCTGTATCTCAAAATCCAAATAAAGGAGGGAAGAGTACAGATGACCAACATACAGAAACTGAATGTCCTGAAAACTAAAGAAAAAAAGAGTTGGGTACATGAAGACAGTCTTGAACTACAGAAAGGAAGAGAATCACAATCCCATTTGAAACTCAGGCAAGTGAGTAGACAGGCATATCTTTTCCTTCCAGGCTTACTTAAAATCTATCATCATAACAGCTCCCGTTACCTGCAGAAGATATTCTCAGTGGAATATCTGGAATAACTGAGAATATCTTGGAAAACCAAGAACACAAGCACTTCTTGAGTAGTGTGCAGTAAGAACAGGGTTTTAAAAGTCTTCCTGATATAGGAGTAAAAGACCTTTATAACACTGGGTAACATGAGAGTCAAGGTGGATCAGGGTTTCTAAACCTGGTCACTAGCAACATTCAGGTCAGGTATTCTTTGTTGCGGGGGCTGTCCTGTG
This sequence comes from Bison bison bison, assembly GCF_000754665.1. NCBI lineage: Eukaryota > Metazoa > Chordata > Mammalia > Artiodactyla > Bovidae > Bison > Bison bison. The sequence goes on along the minus strand of NW_011494738.1, from coordinate 2,663,254 downwards.
CACTGTAGGGTATTTAGCAGCATCTCCCTGGTTTCTGTCTCCTAGATGGCAACAGCACCCCTACCAACTGTGGCAATCAAACTATCCCTTGTGGGGAGCAAAAATCACTCCTGTTGAATACCTCTGCAAGGGATGAAACAAATAACAAACAGCTGCCAGGAATAACCCACTCTCTTGGTAAGCAGCACTCTCAAATCACCTCACCTTCTGAACGAGGAAACAGACAGAAGGAACATCAGGATTTGTAGGAAAAATGACAAGTTCAAATTCTGAATATGTCAAAATGTGGGATACCAAGTAGAGATGTCCAAAAGTCAGTTGGATATATGGGACTGGAACCAAAAGAGGTTGCGGCAAGAGAAACAGACTAGACAAGCATTAGCTACATTAATATCTCTGAGAAAGGCTTTTGTAAATCTTCAGCCGAAATAAAATCCTCTTAAGAGATGATGATTATTACCCTAGCAAGCTCTACCTAGTGCCTAATTAAACAAGAAGCCCTTGATGGACTTAGTCTACCACAGGATAATGCATTCATGTACAATTCTTACCTTCATCTGGACAAACCTGCCATATGTTAAAGTCTTCAGAGTAAACTCTCATATATCTTTACTAATTGATGCTGCTGCTACTGCTGTGCTGCCAAGTCACTTCAGTCGTGTCTGACTCTGTGCGACCCCATAGACGGCAGCCCACCAGGCTTGCCGTCCCTGGGATTCTCCAGGCAAGAACACTGGAGTGGCTTGCCATTTCCTTCTCCAATGCATGAAAGTGAAAAGTGAAAGTAAAGTCACTCAGTCATGTCCGACTCTTAGCGACCCTGTAAGTAGACTGCAGCCTACCAGGCTCCTCCATCCATGGGATTTTCCAGGCAAGAGTACTGGAGTGGGGTGCCATTCCCACTTGGCATATGCTCCTTCTTTTTTGCCTTTTTGTTCCCAAATAGATATTTGCCCTCTACCACTGCATACATAATTAGCAAGAGCAGATACAATTCTCTCATGCACACGAGCTTTCTAACATTATCAAAGAAATTCTATACTGGAAGGTTTAGAGACTCCAAGAGATTATACTTTTTCTGCAAAAATAAACCTAAGAGTTTGAATATACCTCAGTTCAAGAATGTATTTTCCTGAATGTCTGTTTTTGACTGAGAAAATTTACTTAAATGTAATTTTCCAAGAAATTAGAAGATATTTCTACATATGCTAAGTTCACTTGTTAAAAACCTATTCAACATGTTTTATGAAGAGTGACATTTCATGCAAAAATAGTAATGAAGAAATAATTTTCCTAACTTAAGACATAATCTGGTGAACAAAATAGATTAAAATAAATCTACATAAGTAAATAGAAATACTTTGTCTAGGTTATATTTAGTTTAATTCAGTTCCCTTGTGTATAATCTTCTATTGCGTCCTCTTTCTTTTTTAACTAGCTTAAAAGCTTTTTTTTTTAAGTGAGAGTAAGTTGATAATTTGTTTTAAAATAGTCATTTAAAATATCAATCAATTCACAAAAATTTCTACCCAGCTCATCTGCATAGTTATATCTTACCAACACACTGGCATACATTAAGAAAAGTTAACAATAAACAATGGTGATACTTCCTTTTAGAGACAATAAAATATTAAAGAGAGCACACACATCAACACACAACTCCAAAGAGGAAAATTACATTTAGCATTTTTCTGACCACAAACTAAATATTGACCAACAAAATTTTTAGGATTCACTTTTGCTTGCATAACCCTACTAAAAACAAAAGGGTATCATTAAAATATCACTAAATACCTGTTATTCTTTACACACTCCTTAGGCTAAACTTATAAAATCAGATATGATTTATGTTTAAGGAAATTACTATGATCTCCCTCACAGTCCCATCATCCTCTCCCCACATAAAGAAAATGCAAATAATGCCCAATTTAATTATGTTCGCCAGTGGGTCTTATCACTTAAAATTACAACACAGCTAGTGAAGACAGAGAAAAAAAAGTAGTGACATACATTTAAAAATTGTACTTTCTTACCAATATGTTGCTGTAGAGCCCAAGAGGAGTTTGAGGCACGAGCAGAGAGCATCTTTTCAACAGCTAGAGGAAGTCTCCTCCAATTAGTAAACTCCAAAGTGAAGATAAGAATGTCATCACTGACTGAGTCAATCCTACATTGGCAAGATATTAATACACATTTAGATACAAAATTCACCAAAGGTTCACTGTGAAAACAAATACCATATACCAATTCTTACAACATCCTGATGTGGAGGCAGACAGACAACCGCAGCAAAGAAAATATTAATGAAACAAAAGGCAAGTTCAGTGGATATGGAAAAATCATCAAATCAGGTTCCTACACGAAACTCAAGTGACTGTGCATGTAGTTGTCTGAAAGATGACGAAAGGAGTTTCTACTCTGCTGCTGCTGCTGCTAAGTCGCTTCAGTCGTGTCTGACTCTGTGCGACCCCATAGACGGCAGCCCACCAGGCTTCCCCGTCCCTGGGATTCTCCAGGCAAGAACACTGGAGTGGGTTGCCATTTCCTTCTCCAATGCATGAAAGTGAAAAGTGAATGTGAAGTCGCTCACTCTAGCAGAGATAGGATGCCTTGCCATTCCCCAGCAGCAGTGGTGAGAAAAGACAGATTTAGTGTCACTGTCATTAGTGGATATGCCATTATTTCCTCCCAAGTGGACCATCTTGCGAAATCTAGATTGGTCATCCTTACAGACACTTAACAGTGAAAGAATAAAGCCTAAACACCCAAAAGTGAAAGTCACTCAGTCATGTCTGACTCTTTGTGACCCCATGGACTATACAGTCCTTGGAATTCTCCAGGCCAGAATACTGGAGTGGGTAGCCTCTCCCTTCTCCAGGGGATCGTCCCAACCCAGGTATAGAACCCAGGTCTTCTGCATTGCAGGCGGATTCTTTACCAGCTGAGTCACAAGGCAAGCCCAAGAATATGGCAGTGGGTAACCTATCCCTTCTCCAGTGGATCTTCCTGACTCAGGAATCAAACCGGGGTCTCCTGCATTGCAGGCAGATTCTTTACCAACTGAGCTATTAGGGAAGCCAAAGCTGTCCCTAAACTGGTGTATGGGAGAGACAGCCTATTTCTGACCAACCCTCAGAGATTTACTACAACGGTTCTAATAAAAAGAAACAAACTGAGTAATACTCTAAACTTGTCATCTCAAAGACAACTTACTTTATGTAATTCAGGGTCCAAAGTTCCCTGAAATGACTGATTAGAGTATGAAAATTATTTCCCAAGAACCTTCCCCATTACAGATATGACTCTAGAGGATTACCAGAACAAGTTTTGTCTTTAAGGACTGAAAGAAGTGAAGACAAACAGTTCTACTTCTCTTTTTTCAAAATAATGTCAGATTTCCTACCAATCCACCCAAAAGAGACTTCCCAAATTTTGTAAGTACTTGAATCCTAATGGAAAGGCCAATGACCTAAGAAAAGTTCTGATTTCTAACAACACTTCTACTACTTACAAACATGTTGCCTAAATTCTTTAAGCCCTAGATACTGGTCTCTAAAATGAGAATAACACTTACCCTGTGTATTTCAGGAGACTGTTCATAAAAATAGCTGAACAGACTTTTAAAACTATAAAATACTATATAAATATTTCATATTACTAGAACCTGCTTGGAATTTTCAGTATTATATTCTCAGTGGGCCTTATAACATTGTATACATGAAATTTAGTCAAAGCGTAAAGACAACTTAAATTCTAACAAGATTACTCATCTTGTACTCAATTAGATACTCCCCTAACATCACACTGTTTGAAGAAAAATAAAATCATTAGGGTCTCTGGTGACTACTTCAAAACCAGAAATTCTTTTCAAGGTCGCTTTTTTGGAGACATTACTGAGCAAGGACAAAAGAAAGGGCAAAAAAAAAAAAAAACACAATTGAGTAATACTCTAAACTTGTCATCTCAAAGACAACTTACTTTATGTAATTCAGGGTCCAAAGTATCCCTGAAATGACTGATTAGAGTATAAAAATTATTTCCCAAATTTTTAATTCTCTAACATGCAAACTCATATCAGATCAGATCAGATCAGTTGCTCAGTCATGTCCGACTCTTTGCGACCCCATGAATCGCAGCACGCCAGGCCTCCCTGTCCATCACCAACTCCCGGAGTTCACTCAGACTCACGTCCATTGAGTCAGTGATGCCATCCAGCCATC
>NW_011494738.1:2613818-2658934 GCF_000754665.1 Bison bison bison | reverse complement strand
CCCTCTTCCAACAATACAAGAGAAGACTCTACACACGGACATCACCAGATGGTCAACACCGAAATCAGATTGATTATATTCTTTGCAGCCAAAACTTGAGAAGCTCTATACAGTCAGCAAAAACAAGACCAGGAGCTGACTGTGGCTCAGATCATGAACTCCTTATTGCCAAATTCAGACTTAAATTGAAGAAAGTAGGGAAAACCACTAGACCATTCAGGTTATGACCTAAATCAAGTCCCTTATGATTATACAGTGGAAGTGAGAAATGGATTTAAGGGCCTAGATCTGATAGATAGAGTGCCTGATGAACTATGGAATGAGGTTCATGACACTGCACAGGAGACAGGGATCAAGACCATCCCCATGGAAAAGAAATGCAAAAAAAAAAAAAGCAAACTCATATAAGGAAAAACAAACTACAGCACAAACACTCTGGGAAACATTTTACTTCTCAAGAAGTTCTCAGTGAAGTCACAATTTATCAGAAAATACTGAGAATACATGAAATGATAAAATACATTCAAAGGCAAACAATCTCCTTCACTTTCTAGGAACCCACACCAAAGGTTTCTCAGTTCTGGTTCCTTATTTCTTTTTTAATGGTTTCATTTTTCTACCTTAATGTGGTTTAAGTCTCACTATGATCAAACACAAAGTCATTTTTATGCAGTTATCTAAAAACACACACAATAAATCTGTTTACACAGCTTTAGTTAATACAATGTTGAGTATTTTACCAATGCTGACAGTGCCACTAAAAATGTATTGTTACTGTACTACATTGACCACTACATTGTACAAAGCAATTGTACAATCATAAATGATTGACAGTTAATCAACTAAATGCACAGATGACATTCACCTTCTATTATTTGTCTATTGCACTGATGGTGTGAGGGAAACCTAGTCTTGCATTAAAATATTTCAACTCTGCAGCTTATATTGTGACAGGCAATTATTTAGTCAGATACATTTTTAAAGACTATTTAAGACAAGCAATATCTAGGAAAGACATTTGTAATTGACATGACAAAGATTAAGCAACAGACTTACATGTGATATAAATAAAATACAACCAAAATCCACTTTAACAGCATATTGGAATTTTTATGGGATAATTTTTTAAAACAGTTCTTTGAATGTAAACTGATCAAAGAAAGCAAAACATTCATCACATTCAGCATAAACACTGGCTTTATCCATTCAATAAAAGATAAGCGAACAAAAATTTAACCATGTTATGCATTTTTACTGCTAAAGTGAAATTTTCTATTGTGTTTTTTCTAATAAAGTAACTAAAGTTATTCCTTCAGAGTAAAATACAATTTTTGTTCTCAATTCAAATAGCTGAAAGTTTTACAATTTACTAAAAATAATCTGTAGTTTACTGTTTATTAACTTTTTTCTATCCAAAGACATCCAATAAACAAAGCACAAATCCAGTGGCTTATTACCACAAAAAATTCTCAAATAGGCAAGTTTTCACATGAGGGGCAGGGAACCCCATAGAAGAACTAGGGATAGAAGACTATTTTAGGAGCCTTTTAGGAGGATAAAGCTAAATAATTCCCTTTTCTTCCAAAAGTCTATGTAGTTGTCCGAGGAGGAAAAGAAAAGAGGATACATTTAATTTTTTCCTTATATAGGTTATTCTTAATTTAGGAATAGGAAAGAGAAAAGTTGGCCCAGATTCCTCCAGTTTAGGCAACAGATTAAAGTACCCTTGTCACTCAGATGGTAAAGACTCTGTCTGCAATGCAAGCGACCCGGGAGCGATCCCTGGGTTGGGAAGATCCCCTGGAGAAGGGAATGGATACCCACTCCAGTATTCTTGCCTGCAGAATTTCATGGACACAGGAGCCTGCTGAGCTACAGTCCTTGGGGTTGCAAACAGTCAGACACAACAGTCAGACACAACTAACAAGGTACCTGAAATTAAGTGACAAAACTACCACAATCCTGGGGATACACAGGACTAAGGCAGAATAGAATAGGGGCTACAAAGACAGACTTGAGCTATACTACCGGACAGCCTGGGTCCAAATCTTAAGCTCTAGCACTAAATAGCTGTGTGAACTTTGGCAAGTATGTCGAACACTCTGTGCTTCAATTTCCTTCTCCATAAATTAATGATAATACTGTCTACTATATTTTATATTAAATGAGTTAATAGTAAAGAATCAATCATAGTTGCTACTGTATATCAGGCAATATTTTAAGTGTTGGTTAAAGAAATAAACTAAAAACCAGAATGGAGCATGAAGGCTGAAAGTAATAGGAAGTAAGATGGAGCCAAGTAAGTGGCTTCAGTAGTAAAACACAAGGAGTGTGGTTGAGAAAAATGCGGGTGCCTCAGGAGTAAGAACAAAATGGAGTGACAGAGGAAAGGGAACACCCTGCCAGGACTGCCCACGATATCTCTATGAGCTGGATTTACAGAAGCATTTTGGGGAGGGAATGGTGAGGGGCAACTGCTACTAGTTGTCAGAAGCCCAGACACAACAACAAAATCCACTAAGTAAAAAGTTAAAGGTACTTAAAGAGCTCTGTTAATAGCTAGATACAGCATTCAGTAGTGAGTATTCATATCTCAGCAGTGAGTGGATGTGTGCACGCACATGTGCACATGTAAAGGGGGTTTGTTAGGACAAGTAAACATATACAAATAACTTTTAAAAATTATATTTCTCAATTAATTGTCAATAATTTTATATCTCAGGTATCAAAAAATACTATGAATTTTTGTGAAAATTTATTGAAATGGTATACAGAGAGTTACAACAATGAGTACTTGATAGATAATGATGTATTAATCAACTGCTGGAAAAAGAAGTAAATACAATCAGGGACTCAAACCATTGCAAATTATAAACAAAAAGTAAAGTGGAGATTAGAACATGTATCTAAATTTTGCTTTACTTCTATATTCCTCAAACCACCTATCAGATAGCAGTTTTTCCTCACAAGCCACCAAACTGAAACATTCAGTATCAGAAAGACATGACAGTCCTAAACCTAAAATTTTAAATCTCTGCTTAGAGAAAATTGTTGAATTCTATATTATGGTAGACATAATAAAAAGGTGATATACTGGGATCCTGCCAAATAAAGATCTTTTCTTTACAATATAGATGGAGAGGCCACCAGGTAGAAGATGGAGTCACAGAAATGCAAATTAAATTTACAAGTAGGAAGCACCAGTGTTGCCTGCATGAATCCCAGAGAGGACCTCTTTGAAAAGCAAAATTTAAATAACAAGATATCAAAGCACTCTTCTGCTGAAATCCAAAATTTCAGTACTTGCCCAAACATTATTTTAGTAAATGGTAGTTCTAAAGCACAAAAATGAAATCTTCCAAATATTTCATTGAAATTTTATAAAACACCCCACGTTCTCTATATTCCTATAGACTTTTATTCTATTTTCTCACTTGACTCAAATTATCAGGCCAAAAGATTTCTCTCACTGCTACAATTATCAATAATTTCTCAGTTCATCTAGACACGTAACTCCTGCAAAGGCTTATAGAACAGCTTTTATTCTTTTGCCCTAGAAAAATTATGACTCAACTTTCATATAATCACTCATAGGCACTGCCCTTCTGGGAAACCACTTGAGGTAAACAGTTGTACCCTCAGCTGCTTCAGAAATCAGTATTTATTGAGAGAGACTAAGTTCAAACAGACAAGACGGAGTGTTCAATCTAGTTGACTAAGGGATGCTAGAAATCACCAAAGCTGCTACAACCATTCTGTTGCAGCATTTTAAAAGCAGCATGAGGGATGGCCCAATTAGAAGAAACAGCCCTCTTGAGAGGATTCACTGGCACCCACTCCTTTCTGTTCTCTTCTAACCACCTCTGACCTTTTTCTAGGATTCTATCCTTACATTCAGGGCTTCCCAGTGGCTCAGTGGTAAAGAATTTGCCTGCCAAGCAGGAAATGCAGGTTCAATCCCTGAGTTGGGAAGATCCCCTGGTGAAGGAAATGGCAACCCATTCCAGTATTCTTGCCTGAAAAATCCCAAGAACAGTGGGACCTGGTGGGCTACAGTCCATGGGGTCACAAAAGAGTCAGACACGACTTAGCAATAAACAACAATCCTTACATTCAATCTCACTATTAGCAGGTCCCCAATTCTTTCATCCCAACACAGCCATCACAATCAAAACACACACAGTAACAACCTCTTCCCAACACAGAGATTTCAAGAAATTGGGGGAAATGAAAAGAGTAAAGTCCACAGTAGTAGGATTTCTTACCAGGAACTGCACAGTAGATTCAGTGGGTCAAATCCAGCAAGCAGCAGAGATGGCAACCATTCTTTATATTTTGTCTGTGCTTTAATTGCGTGATTTATAAATTCAGATATATGGTCCCATGGTGTCGATGGGCAACATTTCTTCAAAAAGTAGCGAAATACTGAAAACCTCTCATACTTCAGGCAGTATGCCAAATGAAGTTCATTTAGCTGAGCTCCATATTTCAAAAGAATATTTACAATTCCAAAGAAGTCACAGCTCCATCAGTAAAAAGAAAGGAAGGTAGGGGAAGGGGGAGAAGGGTAAGGGAAGAGAAGATTTTCACATTAAAAAAAATTCTTACAAATAGTTAATAGTAGTTATGACTGGAAAATAAGAATAGCAGATGCTAAAGAGGGAGGGGACATATGTATACCTATGGCTAATCCATGTTGATGTATAGCAGAAATCAACACAACATTGTAATTAGATGTACAGCAGGAACCAACACAATATTGTGATTATCCTTCAATTAAAAATAATTTAAAAAAAGAATGGCAGATGTGATAGTGGATGGTTTTACCTGTCCAGTGGATTGAGACTCAGTTCAGTTCAGTTCAGTTGCTCAGTGGTGTCCAACTCTTTGCGACCCCCTAAATTGCAGCACGCCAGGCCTCCCTGTCCATCACCAACTCCCAGAGTTCACTCAGACTCACGTTCATCGAGTCAGTGATACCATCCAGCCATCTCATCCTCTATCGTCCCCTTCTCTTCCTGCCCCCAATCCCTCCCAGCATCAGAGTCTTTTCCAATGAATCAATTCTTCGCATCAGGTGGCCGAAGTACTGGAGTTTCAGCTTCAGCATCATTCCTTCCAAAGAAATCCCAGGGCTGATCTCCTTCAGAATGGACTGGTTGGATCTCCTTGCAGTCCAAGGGACTCTCAAGAGTCTTCTCCAACACCACAGTTCAAAAGCATCAATTCTTCGGCGCTCAGCTTTCTTTATACTCCAACTCTCACATCCATACATGACCACAGGAAAAACCATAGCCTTGACTAGATGGACCTTTGTTGCAAAGTAATGTCTCTGCTTTTGAATATGCTATCTAGGTTGGTCATAACTTTTCTTCCAAGGAGTAAGCGTCTTTTAATTTACACCACATTGCATGGTTTTTAATTTTCAACTATGAACAAGTCATGCCCTTAGAATTTAAAATACTTACCTTAAATAAAATCATCACTGACAAGTAAAACTCTTTTCAAATTGTGATTTTTTATGCACAATTATCTATACTACAAAATACTTGCTAAACAAAGTTAATAAACAATATGATCAGTCAAAAAAGACAGGATCAATTTCCCTCTTTCTTTTAAATTTCTAGTGGTAGAAAGCAATCAAATAGAAAGCCTTTTTTATGAAAAAAAACTTAAAGCTTTACATTTTTTAAAATTAATCTTTATCAAGTGTTTTACTGAATGAAAGTGTATTATTTTATACCTGCTGAATTGGTTACCCGTTTTAAAAATTATCATCCAGCTAAGTTGTGCTTAAAATGACTAAAAGTAAGTTTAACTCTTTTATGAGAGAGCTAATTGGCAAAAGGTGTCAAAAGAGGTATTATAACAAAGTTATAAAGAGCACAAACTGGAGGCAGACTGCTCAGCCACTTACTAGCTGTGTGACTTTGAGCAAGTTACTTAACCATCCTGGCACACAGAATTAGCATTATATAAGTATTTGTAAAACAAAATGATATGCAAAGTAAAATACCACAAATTTAAATATAATAAACATAAATCCTGGGAATTTACCTGAGACAAAAATAAATTATATGTTATTTGCACATATATATTAACCACAGTATTGTCTATAACAGATTTTTTAAATAAATTAACTGTTTAACAGAGGAGGAGATATGTGCAAAATATGACACAGTCATTAAAAGCCAAAATTATGATAGTCATGTGATCACATTTAAAAAACTGTTTATGATATAACTTTAACAAAGTTCAATAAACACGTACATTCACTACGCAGACAACTGTGAAAGAAAATATCCAAGAATAAAATAAGTCTCCCTCTGAAATTGGCATTAATGCTATTTTAAATAACAAGAAATAAAAAAAAATACTTCATTATTCATAGTATTAAAGAATCTAAATAATTAAGAATCATAAAAAGAATATAAAAAACAAATATAAAACATTTAAAGCATTGTCACGTGAGACCAACTACTTCTGAGAACTTGAGTCCAAGGTTTCAAAGCAGTTAAACATCATATACATAAATATCACTTACGTAAATTTTTGTAAATCTGTTTTATTTGCTCTCCAATTTGTGCTTCTTTTCTTCAGTTAAAAGATTAAATACTAATTCTCTTTATTATCAATAATATACATAACAATTAGAAAAGAAAAAGCTATAATTCTAAAATTTTCTTTACAAAAATTAATTAACTTTGTTGTCTGTCTAGTATATACTGATATTTGTTCCAGTGATATATACTTATCACTGTTCTTGAAAAGAGCCCTGTATATACTTTTTTTCTTATGGCTATTTTCAGATACAGGAAAGCTAAAAGAATTTATTGCCAACAGTCCTGCACTACAAGAAATGCTAAAGGATATACTTTTTTTTTTTGTATTGGGGTTTAGCCGATTAACAAACAATGCTGTGACAGTTTCAGGTAACAGTGTAGGGACTCAACCACACATATGTATCTGTATCCACTCTTACAGGATATACGTCTGACTGATGGTTTTAAACAGTTATAAGCGATTTCTTTCAACCACTCTGATCTCATTTAACTAGGCTCTCATTATTCTGCCTGCAGTTATTACTTGCTGATTCCACTACAAAACAGATGAGCAACACATGACATGGACTGTTGGACACATTCCAACAAACATACAGCAAAGTGGGAAAAGCTCGAGACACTGCCTCATTAAAATGTGATACATAATTCTCAAGAACACTTAATTTTCAAGGCATATATGTTTACATGTGCACTTCAGAAACTAGCTGAACTCTTCCCTCAAGCAACATGAAAGTATCAATGGCCTAACTACAGGTGCTTTACCTCTCAGAGGGGACGACGCATTTTTGAAAATACAAAGGTAAATGAGAGCCCTAAATGCACCCTGTTATACTAAGTGCCACAGATAGCTAGAGAATCTATTTTGTTTAGGAAAAAAACTATAAAACCAAGAGGCTTTCCCATTCAAGTTTCAAATATAGCATCTCGCCATGTGACTCATGCTAAGAAAAATTTAAGGACAAGGCCATTGATAAACCAACCATCCATCTCTAAATGTTAGAGGAACATGTGCACATATAACTCTCCATAATAACAACCTTTATCTGTTCTACACCAAGCAACTATGATAAATGTGTTACATGGAAGATTTGCCTTAATATTCACAATAACCCTAAAAAGTAACTTTTATTACCACCTCCACTCTAGATGCAAAAACGGAAGCTTAATCACAAAACTAGTAATTTGTAAAACTGGGATAATAATAGCAAATCAAAATCCAACAGTGAATATGATATCACAAATCTCTCTCCTACATTATAAAAACAAAACATCTCAGGAAACAGTCAAATTGGGAATTATTTTAAGGCCAGACCTGTTTCTTGAAGTATGTTCCATGGAACACTAGTCCCTGCAAATGATCTATATTAAAAAAGCCTCCATAATTAAAATATTTGTGAGGCCCTTTATAGTATACACTAGTCCATATAAGAGAGAAATACAGGATGAATTTAATTTTAAACAGTATGCTAGTTACATTTTTAAAATATATGCTCAAGTATTTTTCTTCAAACTCTGGATACACTTCAGAGGAAGTACCTTTAGAATTAAAGCAATGGATCCAATCATTAATCAGAAAAAAGCATAATAAAGAGGATATAAAATGCCCCAAAAGTCTGTAAACACAGGAACAATAGTGTATTTATTGTAAAGTTCATCCTATGTTTCCAAATTTTTCAAACTTTGGTAGACTCATCCCTCCTTAGGAATTCATAAAACACACCACCACAAGAAAAATTCTTAGAAGCCCTTCAGGAAACAAATCTAATTACCACTGCTTAACCCTGTGTTTTCCAAACTTAATTAACTAAAGAACCCATTTTATCCTATGTATTATCTATTAACAATGTATAGAAAGAGTATTCTACAAAACACAGGTCTAACTCCTTCCAGTTATCACACTGCCTTGTATTAGAAGGAATAAGAGCACACTCCTAAAAGGCTTTTATAAACTACCTACTGCTACATTATAAACCCTTTCTCAACAGAACTACCATTTACATGGTCAATAATAAACACAAAATAAAACTGGAGGATCATAAAACTTTTTCAGCATGCCCTGAGCTTCTGTTACATTATACATCTCAAATATACATAACAAGCTCCAGCAACTCAAGTAACTTCAGTGCTCTACAATACCCTTGATTATTACATGTCAATTAGCAAGATAAAGGCTTAGATATAACTTTGGTTAAAATATAAATTACATGGGAATATGTATGTGTTTCTCTTAACATTTAATACAAATTCTCTTTCGAGCCCTGATGGTGAATAAGAAAAACTCTTCAAGTCCTAGAGTAGTCCTTATTTAACACAAATATCAAGAACTACTTATGACACATTAAGAGATTTCATATTATTTAACAGTGAAAACTATAATACACAGAGAAAGAGAAGTTTAAAAACCACAAAAGCAATGTCTAAACCTTACTTGGAGGCTTGTACATTTTCCATCATACTGCCCTTTTAAGTTCAAAACTGTGCACAGAAACAGGCTCAGATAAAAAAGAAGCACAGTAAAAGGAAATTCAACATGTTAATAAGGTTTCTTTTAAACAAATGGAAATGGACAAATATCTTAATAACTCAACAAAACCTACAACCGACTTTTTAGCTGAATTATTAAAAGGCCATATAGTAAGTTTTACTGAATGGCTTTTAACCATCAGCTGAAAATAAAGACATTACGTTGTGTCAGATGTATCCATGTGTGATATAATGATAAGAATGGACACAATTATTTTTATAAAATTAGCAGGATAACCATGATCAGTATTGATTAGAAAGACAGACGTAATCAGGTCAGTTAAGCCCAGAGCCCTTTCTACAGCCATATATAAAAGGCATTAATATTTGTTTAAATTTCCTGTAATTTCTCAACTTCCCATCTCTTTCACCCATTCCAGTTAAAGAAGTCATTTTCTTATATTTTCTCATTTGAGTTGAATTACTCAGCTATGCCCCTGAAAGACTGGCTTCATGTCACTGAAGCTGTTAACTTGTTAGCCCCAAAGGACAAAGAATTCTTTTGTACAGTAGTGGAGGAGACAAGACAACTTTCCATCATGCTTTGGAGTATGAGAAGAGCTAAAGGTCACTGCTTCAAATAGAAGCCTATTCTCTCCAAGGGATACTCAGTAAAAATCTTTCAGAATGCTAATCCTGAGCTAAAAAGTTAAATTGGCTGAATAAAACAAAAAAGAAAGGAAAACTCAAAACCCAGAGCCATTATTTATTATCTTCATCACTTTTTGATATTAATTATACTGTTTGTAAAAGTAGATAATTTTACCATAACGTAAGAGGCCAACAGTGCAAAGAGTATCAGAAATGTTAAATTTCTAGATCTCAGGAGAAATGCCAGAAAACATACAAATAAGAAAACAAAAGTTTTGGAAACTATAAGCAAGGTGAAAAGGCAGCCTTCAGAATGGGAGAAAATAATAGCAAAGGAAACAACTGACAAAGAATTACTCTCCAAAATATGCAAGCAGTTCATACAACTCAATACCAGAAAAATGAACAAACCAATCAAAAAGTGAGCCAAAGAACTAAACTTTCTCCAAAGAAGACATACAAGTGGCTAATTAACCATGAAAAGATGCTCAACATCACTCATTTATCAGAGAAATGCAAATCAAAACCACAATGAGGTACCATCTCACACTGGTCAGAATGGCTGCCATCAAAAAGTTTACAAACAATAAATGCTGGAGAGGGTGTGGAGAAAACACTGTTGGTGGGAATGCAAACTGATACAACCACTATGGAGAACAGTGTGGAGATTCCTTAAAAAACTGGAAATACAACTGCCATATGACCCAACAATCCACTTCTGGACATACACACTGAGGAAAGCAGAATTGAAAGACACAGGTACCCCAATGCTCACTGTAGCACTGTTTACAATAGCTAAGACATGGAATCAACCTAGATGTCCATCGGCAGAAAAACAGGTAAGGTACATAAACACAATGGAGTTTTACTCAGCTAAGAAAAAGAACACATTTGAGTCAGTTCTAATGAAGTGGGTAAAATTGGAGCCTATTACACAGAGTGGAATGAATCAGAAAGAGAAACACCAATACAGTATATTAACACATATATATGGAATTTAGAAAGACATTAATGACAATCCTATATGCAAGGCAGCAAAAGAGAGAGACAGAGATGTAAAGAATAGACTTTTGGACTGTGTGGAAGAAAGTGAGGGTGGGATGATTTGAGAGAATAGCATCGAAACATGTATATTACCATATATAAAATAGATGACTAGTGCAAGTTCAATACATGAAGCAGGGTACCCCAAACTGGTGCCCTGGGACAATCCAGAGGGATGGGGTGGGGAGGGAGGTGGGAGGGAGGTTCAGGATGGGGGGATACATGTGCACTCATGGTTGATTCATGTCGATGTATGGCAAAAACCACCACAATACTGTAAAGTAATTATCCTCCAATTAAAATAAACTAACTTAAAAAAAAACTTTTTGACTCATTAATAACTAAAGTCAGATAAGCGTTGATTAAATCTTTTATACAATGATCTTATACCAAACCAACATTACTATAATAACACAGTGTTACTATAAAATTTCAAAACTCATATCACAGGCTTCCCTGATGGATCAGTGGTAAAGAAATCTGCCTGCCAATGCAGATGTGGGTTCAATCCCTGGTCCACGAAGATCTCACATACCATGAAGCAACTTAGCCCATGCACCACAACTATTGAGCTCTAGAGTTCAGGAACTGCAACTACTGAACCCACATGCCACAACTACTGAAGCCCTGTGCCCTAGAGCCCATGCTCCACAACAAGAAAAGATACCAAAAGGAGAAGACCACGTACCACAAAGAAGGGTAGCCTCGCTCCCTGTAACTAGAGAAAACCCCACTCAGCAACAAAGACTCAGCATAGCCAAAATAAAACAAAACAAAACTGGAGATCAAGATAGCAGAGCACTGAAACTGCAACTAGCCGTTGAACAACTACTGACAGGACACTGGAACTCACCAAAAAAAGATACCCCATGTCCAAAGACAAAGGAGAAACCACGACAAGACACCCCATCCACCAGAAGGCAGACAGAAGAAGCAAGAAAATCCCACAGTCGCCAGAATGAAAACCATATCACAGAAAGTTAAGCAAAATGAAAAGGCAGAGGATCATGTCCCAGATGAAGGGATAAGATAAAAATCTCAGAAAAGCAACTAAATAAAATAGAGATAGGCAACCTTCCAGAAAAAGAATTCAGAATAATGATAGTGAAGATGATCCAGGATCTTGGAAACAGAATGGAGAAGATGCAAGAAATGTTTACCAAAGACCTAGAAGAACTAAAGAACAAACAGAGATGAAAAATACACTGAAAGGAATCAACAGCAGAATAACTGAGGCAGAAGGACAGACAAGTGACTGGGAAGGCAGAATGGTGGAAATCACTGCCACAAAACAGAATATTAAAAAAAGGATGAAAAAAAAAATATGAGGACAACCTAAAAGACCTCTAAGACAACATTAAATGCACTGACACTTGCATTATAGGATCCCAGAAGAGAGAGACAGGATCTGAGAAAATATTTGAAGAGATAATAGCTGAAAACTTGCCTAATTTGGGAAAGTAAATAGTCAACCACATCCAAGAAGCACAGAGAGTCCCAGGCAGAATAAACCCAAGGAGGAACACATCAAGACACATAGTAATCAAACTGGTGAAAATTAAAGACAAAAATATTAAAGCAACAAGCAACAAACAACAAATAACATATAAGGGAACTCCCATAGGTTATCAGCTGATTTCTCAACAGAAACTCTATAAGCCAGTAGGGAATGGCACAATATATTTTAAAGCAATGAGGGAAGAACCTGCAACCAAGAATATTCTACCCAGCAAGGCTCTAGTTCAGATTTGATGGAGAAATCAAAAGCTTTACAGACAAGTAAAAGTTAAGAGAATTCAGTACCACCAAACCAGCTTTACAACAAATGCTAAAGGAACTTCTCTAGGCAGGAAACACAAAAGGAGGATAAGATCTACACAAAATAAACTTGAAACAAATTAGAAAACCGTAATAGGATCATGCTGCTGCTGATGCTAAGTCACTTCAGTCGTGTCCGACTCTGTGCAACCCCGTAGACGGCAGCCCACCAGGCTCCCCCGTCCCTGGGATTCTCCAGGTAAGAACACTGGAGTGGGTTACCATTTCCTTCTCCAATGCATGAAAGTGAAAAGTAAAAGTGAAGTCGCTCAGTCATATCCGACTCTTAGCGACCCATGGACTGCAGCCTACCAGGCTTCTCTATCCATGGGATTTTCCAGGCAAGAGTACTGGAGTGGGTTGCCATTGCCTTCTCCAAATAGGATCATATGTATTGATAATTATTTTAAATATAAATGGATTAAATGCACCAACCAAAAACACAGACTGGCCTGGGGCGGGGTGGGGGGAGAGACACGAAAAGATGTGCATGTATGCACTTTCACTTTCCATATCACTCTACTTAATTCCCCAAACTGTATGTAATTACTTTATATTATTAGGTTAATCATGTTTCCATTATGGCTTGCAATTGTAATTATTTTTTATTTTTTGGTCTGGTTACTGATTGTGAAAACTGATCAACATTTTTTACTATTGTGATGTTAGAAAAAAACTCATACCACTAAACTTATTATCTATTACCAAATATCTGAAAGTTCAAATATCTAATAATTAATTTTGGAAAATAGTCTTCCAAGTTCCCTGGTATTATTTTTGTGACCAAAACTCAAATTCTTATTCATAATTGGTAAATGTAATACAGGAAATTCATACACTGGCTTAAGAAGAAAGAGAACAAAAAGCTATTTTTAAACAAAATTAGTCAATTGTCCTTTAGAAAGGTAATTCTAATTAATTTAAATAATTTTAAGTATGTAACCTAGAGAACTCAAATTTTCAGATGCATATTGAAAGAAATAAAAAAATCAACAAATTTTTCAATTTTTTTCCCCAGGCACTGTCTATGTTACCCTCTTGAAATACTAAAACAAAACCTACTGGGAGAATTGATAGTCTCCTTGCTCAATCAGGTTTACACTGAATTTCAAAATAATCAAATGATTTTCCCATTATATGTACAGCGATTACATGCAAACTAAGAATCTGACATTAGCTTATGTAAATGTATTACAAAGACTAAAAGTTTAATTGATGCTATTTTTAGGTAAACAGAGGATGGCAAAAGATATGTCTTCTCCAGAAATGAAGAAGAGAATTAACCTTGATATTTTTTTTCTGATGTGCCAGACACTGCGCAGTGCACTATATGTATATACAAATATTAAATGTGAGCATATGTGATAATAAAGCTACCATCTCTTCGCCTTAGTCTCTTGGGAAATGTTTCACTTTCAATTAAATTTCCCACTGGGTAGATAAATAATGGCAAAGATGTTTCAAAATTAAGTCTACTGCCATGGCCCTGGCAAACAAATAAAAAGTAAACTGTAAAGACAGAGAGAATGTACCCTCATCAAAGAGATATTCTGATGTTTTGGCTTTTTTCCCTATGGACTAACAAATAACATTTTCCAGCGAGTTTTCTTACTGAAAACCTACCTTACTAATTAAAAATACATTTGGTCCAATTATAAGTTCCCACATGGAAGCAAATACATGACAAGTCCTTTTAAAGTCACTAAAAAAGATTTCAGTTATGATACATAGGGCCACTTCACATAGCAACATTGCGAAGAATAGTAAAAAACAAAGTCTAATAGCTCATGTCTGTGACCAAAGACCACCATAAACCACAATGTTACTTCTTTAAGTTTCCAACAGTTTGATTATTTTGTAAGCATGCTTTTCTTTGAGCTTCTCATATTTTGGTTTACTTAGCTTCTTAAATTTATAAACTTGTGTCCTTATCTAATGTTGGGATGTGTTTGTCCATTATTGGTCACAATCTCCTTCTCCTCTCTTCTGGATCCTTATGACATGAATGTCAACACTGATGATATTGTCCCTCAGGTCCCTGAGGCTCTGTTCTTTTCTGTCCCCCCAATCTTCTTTTTCTCTGTTCTTCTGTTTGGATAATTTATATTGGTCTATCTGCAAGGTAACTGACTCTTTCCTCTGTCAATTCCATTCCACTATGAAGCTCATACAGCTAACTTTTCATTTCAGATATTACACTTTTCAGTTTTTATTAAAAAGTCCATTTGGTTCTAATTTTTACTTCTAAGCTGAAAATATCTACCTTTCCATTTATTTCAAGTGTGTTTACCTCATTACAACAGTTGTTTACAATTATTTGATATTTCCAACATCTACATCATCTCAGGGTTGACACATGTTAATTGTCTTTTCCCTCTAAAATTAGTCATATTTTTCTGGTTCTGTCAAGTAATTTTAGATTGTATCCTGGATATTATGAATAGTAATGCTGTGTGTAGACTCTGGGCCCTGGGTCCTGCTGTAATTCTTTGACCATAATACTGATTGTGTTTGTTTGTTTTAGCAGGTATATAACCTAGTTAGGTTTACACTACAATTTCTTTTTCACCTCTACAGACAGTTACTTCAATGCAAATTCAGTTCTCAAAGCCTTTGCTATGCTGCTTTGAGTCTGGCCCCACGAAATGTGCCACTCGGACCTGAGACTTGGGTGATAGTTCAAATCTTGTTGTCCATAATTTCTGCCTTGTGAATTCAAAGGTTGGATGGGCTTGATGTAGGTTTGTACACAGAATCAAGAAAACCTTTTCTCCAGCTCTCTTTCTCCAGAATTTCCCTCATACCCTGTCCCAGAGGGTTCTATTCTACCCAATTCCTCAGTCCAGAAAAACATTCATTTTAAGGTATTTTGGTGTTAATAGGAGCACTGCTATGGTTTAACATGTTTAATTCAAACTACACTTATAAGACGATGAGCTATGAGCTAAGATGCTATGACAGAAGAACCAAAATATCATTCCTCCAAAAGCTAAGATGAAGGCTAAAACGGATTATTGATCTGCTGGACACACAGACATACAACTATACAAAACTATTATGTTCTTATCAAATAAAAAAATGTTCAATTCTAATCTAATAATAAAAAAAAAATGGAGACATATATATAATGACAATTGAATCAACTAAAGTCAACAGTACAGCCCTAGTGAGGCAAACTAAAGTAACTAGGCCTCTGTTTAGAAAGATAAAACCAAAGAAACTATACAGTGAACTATGAAATCATGAAAGTTATGCACAGAGTGGATCCCAGATACTAGATTAACCAAAACTTCAATACTCAGAGTACAGTGTGTACCTAGAAGCTTAAGTTCAGAACAAATAAAAATGAACTACTATAAACAGCAAATGTTGAGACAGTAGAGAAAGAAAAGCTTAGCAAATAAGTTCTTGATAAATTTTTAAGTCATAGCTAGCAATCCATAATGGTGAATTTAGGAAAGCCAATGAAATTTGAGATTAGCCCACAAACCTCTTTTGCATCATTAAAAATAACAGCTTCTAGCTGCACAACTTACTTTACTATTGGTTGGACCACAGATTTTACTCAATATGGCTTTTCTTACATAAAGCCTTTTTTTATTTATTCTATTTTAAAACCTTACGAGTCAGATAGACAAATCTTGTCTAGTTTGGCCAGAAGCTAATCAATAATCTATCAATAATTCTTCATTTATTCTACTTGCAGGATCATGGTAGATTAGCAAAAGAAACATTAAAATTTTTAAATGTGTGACCTACAGAAATAAATGCTATATACCAAATACATTAAAAGTGCTATAATATCTATAAAAATAAAGTTTTATTTTAGATTCTTAACAAGTCTTATAAATTTCAAATGACAAATAACCTGAAACAGTCAATACAATACTTGACAAATTTTAAAACCTTTTTTATCTCAGTTT
This sequence comes from Bison bison bison, assembly GCF_000754665.1. Classification (NCBI taxonomy): domain Eukaryota; kingdom Metazoa; phylum Chordata; class Mammalia; order Artiodactyla; family Bovidae; genus Bison; species Bison bison. The sequence continues at coordinate 2,642,472 of NW_011494738.1, read as the reverse complement.
TACTGAGGTATAACTGACAAATAAGATTGCAAGATATTTAAAGTATAAAATGTGGTGATTTGATACACATATACATCATAGAAACATTCACCGCCTCATATAATTATCTTTTTGAGAGCATTTAAGTTCTACTCTCAGCAAATTTCAATTCTATAATTCAATGTTGTCAGTTATAGTCACCATGTTAAACATTAAATCCTCAGGCCTTAGTCACTGTATAACTTAAAGTTTAATTCTTGAAGTGTTTTGAAGATCTGAGACATCAGAGAATTCCTGCATTTACTTTAATATATTAAATATTTCCCCTAAAACTGCTACACCAAAAAATATCATCCAGCTCCAAAGAGAAAAGGAAAAAAACCTGACATCATCACCTTGTCTTTGTTATAGTTTGATTAGTGAAACAATCAAAGGTACATCATAGAAGCTTTTGTTTTTGTCTGTTTTTCTGTTTTTAAGTTCCCAATTTAGCTCTAAGACATGCTATTTTATCACAAAAGAAAGTCATTTGGAAACACATCTCCATACAGCCAAAAAGAATGAAAGTAAAGTAGATATACATACTCCTTTTGGAAAGCCATACACAAGGGAGAACTGAATCCAAAGACGAGGCACATCTGGGCATCTGGGCTGTAGCCAGACTGGAGCAACATTTCCAGGCACTCCTCATGCCCTCCAAGCACTGCTGAGTACACAGGACTCACTTTGTTTGGCCCAGTGTCACAAACCCGGTTAGTGAGTGGTATTAACAAGTCCAAGATTCTGCCAATACACAAATTCAGGAGTATGTTTCTGTCTATACATAATTGCAGACATTTCTACAGGACATAGTTTGAGTCACCCATTGATTGAATTTAAGAAGTCTGTCTGTCTTTCGCGTACTTTCTACGTACAATAAATTATTACAAGCTACATACTCCAAAATGCTTATTACTGTTGCTTCATAAGAAGGCCCTTAAACATATTTGAAACAGAACTAAATAATGTTCCTATAAAAGTAAATAGATAACATATTGTCCTTTTTAATTTTTTTACTAATTGTTTACATTACCACCACTACTCAAGTCCCCAAAATTCAAATTTTATATGAGATGTTTTAGGATCTAATAAATTATTTAAAACTTCATTACACTAAATACAAACTTATATCAAGACAACAAATTATTTTCCTTTGTAAAGTAGCAACCAAAGTTTTATTTTTCTAATTAGTAAGAATTTTTTAGGAAGAAACATGAAATGAACCGTATTTACATCAGGAAGAAATCAGAATTTCTGCTAAAATATTCTATTCTCAGAAAAGAAGATGAGTTCTTTTATGTGTTACGGCAGATTTATTTAAAAGACTGGTTGCTAACTAGAGAAAGTTCTAAACAAAAATCATTAAAAAGTTCTTAGATTATTTGTAGACTTACCTCCAGCACTCAGCTGGAGAGAAGGGACTAGCCTACACTATAAGGATAATATAAGCCAGAAATTGTCCTCTTTCTGGGAAAAGAAAGGCAGAGCTACACCAAAGTATATTTATAACATTCTTTCTCCTTGCCACTTTTCCTTAGGTAAAATAGGACTAAGATAACAATATTTAAGGAGAACCTATATTTACTATGAAGAAAATCATCAGTGACCAATGGAATTCTCAAAATTGAGAACAAATAAGGGTAAATTCTCAAGAGGGTTCTGAAATCAATTTAAAGCTCAGAGTATAACTGTAGATTTATGATTAAATAAAATATCAAGAGTTAAGAAAAACATCAAATTTTTAAACCTAAGTATTTTGCTAAAATAAAGAACCTGTCGAGTGTCTCTTACATGTAAAAAATGTGTTAAAAATGTTTAAGTGAGTTGGAAAAAATATACTCTTCAGTTCAGTTCAGTAGCTCAGTCGTGTCCGACTCTTTGCAACCCCATGGATTGCAGCATGCCAGGCCTTCCTGTCCATGACCAAACTCTTCAACAAGGCACAAACAAAGATTACAAATATGTTTAAGAAAACAGTAAAATACCATGACACCTAGTGGCATAATAACCTAATTACAGCATCTGCTTTTCTACTATACAAACATATTAAATACTAAAGACAAGACCATTTCACTATTACTTTTTAAATTAAATAATACTAACAATAGCTTGGGAGAAGGCAATGGCAACCCATTCCAGTACTCTTGCCTGGAAAATCCCATGGATGGAAGAGCCTGCTAGGCTGCAGTCCATGGGGTCGCTAAGAGTCAGACACGACTGAGCGACTTCACTTTCACTTTCCACTTTCATGCATTGGAGAAGGAAATGGCAACCCACTCCAGTGTTCTTGCCTGGAGAATCCCATGGACGGAGGAGCCTGGTGGGCTGCAGTCCATGGGGTCGCACAGAGTCGGACACGACTGAAGCGACGCAGCAACAACAGCAATAGCAACAACAATAGCTATAAAAATTACTACTGCAGTAATAAGACTCTAAAAACTTTAAATATATACTTTTAAAAACTGTTTGGTACCAATCTATATTAAGATAGGCTGCCATATTCTCAAGGTAAAACCAGGTTTAATAATTTCTAAGATTCTTAGAACTCCCAATTTCAGGGAGTTTCAACTTTCTTTAAGTCTCTCTCTCCCCAAAAATTTCATTTGAGTTTCTGGCTAGGGAAGAAGAGTAACAGGGGCAGAATAAAGAACCAGGTTGAATTTGAAATCAGACAAAGAGAAGTCCAGTCAAAGGGTTCAAGATGTGGAGGACTGCCTAGACCCCATGAAAAAGAACTCCAACAGAGATCACAAATCCAAAACCTTTCTGGGGTCAGGGAGGTAATATAAGTACATTGAATAAAGTCATCAGATCAGTACCTCAAGACGTCTAGGATAAAACTGGAAAGGAGTGGAAGAGTAGCTTAAGCAAGTCAGAGGGAAGATTTAACACCCTGAGACAGTCTCCTGGGCCATTCTGCCTCACTCTAAGAAAGTGCAAGACTAAGAACTTCAGGGGATGGCATGGGAGACAGATGCGGGGGTGGACCTAACCATTAAGCAAATCAGTAGAGAAGGGAATATCAAAGATTATGCCTGGAGGTAAAGGGTCTGGTCCAGAAGATCTGATTTCTTACTAGCTCTGAATTATGAGACCATTTTTACTTTTCATTTTTAGCACTTACTTTGTATGGCCCATCTGTGCAGCTGCATGTATAGGTAGCTGCCAATTGTCCTCATTACAGTAAAGATCAGGATCTGCCCCACTGGAGAGCAAAAGCTCCACACATTCTGTGTGGCCCTCTTGAGCAGCAATGAACAAGGGAGTAGCTTTGTCCAAGGCTTGACAATTGACATCTGCACCTAAAATAAAACATTTAACATATAACCCTCTTTAATGCAAAAATAAAAAAAGACAAGCAACCAACAATTCAAAGCAGCTGCCTTAAAAGGGCTTTCATAATACAACAGATTGTCCTCCTTAATGGATACTGTTGTTGAAACATTAATTTTCAATTTCTTATTGGTAATCATTTAAATTGTTTTTGCTTTTATGTTAACAAGAAAAAAAAGATTAATATTTTAGAATTCATTTTTAAGCTAAAATATGAATTTTACCCTATGAAGGATTCATTTCATTCTAATCCTTCCTCCAACAAACACTCTGAGGGTCTAATAAGCAATCATTTAAAAAAAAAATGCAAATCATCAAATACGGATAACATTTCTGATCATTATTGAAAGAATAAGAAAAAAAATCTAAATTATCAGACTTTATAGATGCCACTAATTGATTCAGGCTGAGTCATAAAAAAAATTCCAGCAGAAATGATATACACAGGGGCTATAACTTTAAACTAATGTTGACTATACTCTCTATTACATTCCTTTTCTTCATGACCAGTGTGTGATGAACAGAGCCCACAATAAAAGGAAAAGGCTCTATTTAAATGGGTTTCTACGCTGAATTTTTAAGCATAAATCTAATCAATTATTTAGAAGCAAACGTATAAAGATGTGAAAAAGTTTAGTGACCTCAATTTCTGTGAAGGTTTCAAAAATAGCAGACTTCCTCAAACTTTTCTCATTGACAAATAATGTGCTAAGTATGCTAAGTATGTGTGTGTTAATACATGACCATGAAAATGTTTAAATTTCTGGAATACACCTCAGTGGAAAAATCATCATCCTCAAGGGGGAAGACAATTTTTTATTTAAAAGGAGGTTTCATAAATACACCTTGAATAAACCAAAGCCCTGACATGGGTAAGAACAATGCAAAATACAAATGGTAAATCAGAATTCACGGAAGGGTCAGAAATTCCAACTGGGTATTCAACACGTCTAGATACATTGAATCTTCTTGACTTGTACAAGGTGGATGCCTCACCTACTGTCATCATTAGAAAGAAATGAACACTATAGCTGAGGAAAGATTAAGTCAAAAAAGAAACCTACTTAACTTTCTTTTTTAAGCAATATTTTGTTTTGATTGACAATTTTAATGTATAAGAATAAGGAACCAGTCTTTGTAAAATTTCAGGTAAAAAAAGTTGGATAATGAGGAAGAATTCACTGAAAGTCATTTTAAAGAGTTAGAAACATGTATAGTTACATTATAAACATACCTATATACCTTTTCAACTTGCTGTTCATAACTATTCAGAGAGGACAAAAAAAAAAAAAACAGGTGCTTAGTGTTCCAGGAGACAGGCTTAGTATGAGGAGAGAGTAACTAACCTGCAATTTAACCTATTTCATTCTAAGTATTACACACTAATAATTGGAATTTTAGGGACTGGAAGTCATAAAATGCATCATGGCAGTCTGTGGGAAGGTACAGCACAGAAGAAGGAAGATGAGAAATCAAAGTCCTGTGTCCGAGTCCCGATTCCACCAGTGAATAGCTTCTATTGTAGATCTTTGGCACGTCACTTAAACAGCTCGGAGTCTGGGATTCTTAATACAACAACAAAACAAGTGCTTGAATAAATGATTTTAGGGATTATCTCAACTCCAAAGATTTACAGACCTGATATTTGTAACATATCTTAATTTTACACTTAAAGAATGCTTGTTTCTCTTGCTTACTATGTCAACTTGAGTATTTCAAGGTTTATAAGGAGAAAGCAGAAATAAGAAAATATGTGCTCTAAATAAACTTCGTTTTGGTAATTTATTAAAAGTTTAGATATTATAGAAGATATGTGAAAAGTCTAGGTATTAAAAAAACATTGTGTGGTGGCAAATCTGGTGTCTCTCCCATCTGCTCTTGACTACCCATGTTTTGTCAGGTTAGCACTGTGCGCACAGCAATGGTGTCAGAAGAACTGAAGAGCCCTTATATAACAAATGTTTCTGGTCACAGAAATTTCACAGAGTAATAAGCATGCCACCTTAACACCATCTTCTCTGACAGTGCTGAATATGTAATGGTTGTCACTGAAAAACTTTTAAGCAGGTTTATGTTGCTATTTATTAACATAATAGTGTAAACAGGCTTTGAAATAAACCCACTTAAATATCACACAATTAACCAAAATACACAAGTCAGAGGGTTAATGTACAAAATAGCTATCTAAAAGATTAATTAAGACTGTATTAGTCATGTATTCGAGAAAGTTGGAACCGTTCATTCAACTTGCCAATAAACCTGCTTTAGCAATAGATCATTAAGAGGTTCTCCTGAGGTAAGTTAGTAGTTGCGCATTGTATCATGTTAGTTAATAGAGACTTAGTAACCAGGCTTACAAATTAACTTGTACATACTCTTATTTACCACTAACATAAAACAATAAATTTCAGAACCTGATTTATATTTAGTTAAGAATTACTCTTCCTAGGAAGAAACAGCATTAAACTCATGATCGTAATAGTGCAAAGGATCAGTCTTACCCGATGATATAAGTATGCTCAAGCTTTCTAGCTTGCCATACTGAGCAGCCACAAATAAAGGTGTGATTCCAAAGTCATCCTGGCATTCCTTGTTTGCTCCTTTTTTAAGAAGCAATTTTATGATCTCAGCATTTCCCTAAGGCACAGATTCATAATTTAAATAAGACAAAACAAAAAAAATAGAAGATATCTCTTTTTTTATTGTTGTGTGTATATGTGCTTTTTATCCTCACTAAAGGAAAACTCTTTTTTTAAAGTGTTTTGGTCAATGGGAAGAAAGTGTTAATCATTATTCTGTACCTTAAGCTAGCCCATTAAACATAAACAGATAAAACAACGATCTCTAGGAATTAGAATCCTTATAAAATCCTGCAAAATTAGTTTGCAAGCCCAAGTACTAAGGTGTTATCACAGTTATCTAAACAAAGTGCTATAAATATAATAAGCCATTGCTCACTATCAATTTATATATCCCAAATATTCTGATGGCCTCTTAACTATGCTATCAACATTTGAAAAACTTACATAATCCCTGCAGCCCAAAGCTGCTAGAACTACTAGAGCAGCAGGCTTATTCAGAATGATCATTACCATTTAGACTGCCTTTCTGTACTGCATGAACCACCATAAATCACAGGCAAGTAGGAAGCAAAGACTGTATAGAATTGTCATTTTAAAAGGGTAAAACACACAATTTACATGGAAATGAAATAATAAATGCAGAGTTTACCTGAAAACTAGCCTGGTGCAAGGCGTTCCATCCACACATAGAATGGGATCCATTAACATTTGCTCCATATCGAAGCAGCAGCCTTAACACATCTATCTGTCCATTTTCAACAGCTGCAACATAGCAGTTAAAAAAATTATCATCAGTAAAAAGGCATGTTTGTACGACTGGGCACTTTGGTGATGTTTCCATCATTTATTCACCCAGAACTCACAATACTGTGAACATTCCTATCAACAAATCAAAACATATGTGTACTCCTTGTTCAAGTATAAAACATTTATCACAATTATCTCAACCCAAATCCAGTAATATATATACTCTTTTGGGACACACACAAAATTATTGTCAATTGTATCTTAAAAGATATAGAGGAAATGGAAGCAAGAGGCAAATATTTATTCTCTCTGATAATGGAGACAATATGTTTCTATTTTGTTAAAAATGTAACTGGAAGGGGCATGGGATGAACAGGTAAGAAGAAACAACATCAGTCTGGAGAAACAGTCTCAAAAGAATTGGAACCTTGGCTACTATTACCATTTCATCACAAATGACAAGAGTAACTGACAAGCAAACTGAAAGCATAATACTCCAAGTCTGTACTTTAGATATTTTTAGCATAATAAACAACAATCTTTGTTACAATGATGTTCTTTTATTAACCAATGAAAATTTAGTAGAACTCTGCTTATTTGAACTAAAAGGGGACTCCAGACAAACTTAGGAGTGTTGTTAAAGAAATGCATATTATTTCACTACAGTAAATGAAACGAATAACTCCCAAGTTGCCACTACAATAGATTATTTGAAGGAAGAGTTTGCATGCCTATAGAGACCTAAAATCACTGCAGATGGTGACTGCAGCCATGAAATTAAAAGACATTTACTCCTTGGAAGAAAAGTTATGACCAACCTAGACAGCATATTGAAAAGCACAGACATTACTTTGCCAACAAAGATCCGCCTAGTCAAGGCTCTGGTTTTTCCAGTGGGCATGTATGGATGTGAGAGTTGGACGGTGAAGAAAGGTGAGTGGCAAAAAATTGATGCTTTTGAACTGTGGTGTTGGAGAAGACTCTTGAGAGTCCCTTGGACTGCAAGGAGATCCAACCAGTCCATTCTGAAGGAGATCAGCCCTGGGATTTCTTTGGAAGGAATGATGCTAAGACTGAAACTCCAGTACTTTGGCCACCTCATGCAAAGAGCTGACTCATAGGAAAAGACTCTGATGCTGGGAGGGATTGGGGGCAGAAGGAGAAGGGGACGACAGAGGACAAGACGGCTGGATGGCATCACTGACTCAATGAACGTGAGTTTGAGTGAACTCCAGGAGTTGGTGATGGACAGGGAAGCCTGGCGTGCTGCAATTCATGGGGTTGCAGAGTCAGACACGACTGAGCGACTGAACTGAACCGAACTGAACTGAACCCTACCTAATGAGGATGGACATAGGTATAATGCTATTAACTTGATACAACAAACAGTGGGGCTGAACTTTAACAGTATTATCCACCACAATATTTTGTTAAATTCTGGAGGAGTTAATGAAAAAATAGAACGCCAGAAGATAGTTGGACATTAACAAAATAAGTACACACACACACCATTAGCAAATTATGTACACTGTGAATTCTGTAGGTATCAGGCTATTACACTAACTTTTTAGAACTGTAACTGTGAAGAAATATCAGTACCTACAAGGATAGCAGAGACGTATAAAGGAAGCTCTGATTTCTGTGCCTGATGATGGGAAACGTGTTTTGAAAAACAAGATTTTTAATTTCATTTCAAGCATACAGTTATTCTGTATCTTCTACTGTTGTAGGAGGCAAGAAGTTAGAATCAACAAGTCTCAGTCAAAAGTTAAAAAGGCACTAGACACTCGGGCAAAGGACCACACTTGAAAAATGGTAATATAGATGAAACAATGGGAAGATAAAATCCTTAAATTTCCCTCATGAGGATAAAGAAGTTCTTTAAGCAAGAATTCTCTTATACTGGAAGGTTTCAGATATTCAAACACCTTGGTTGAGATAGTATCACTGAAGTAGTTTAACCTAACTTCTCTTATTTCTAAGTGAATATTCAAGGACATTTTATCAGGCAAAGAATGACAGTTTTTCAAGCTAAGTTATTTTTCTATAATCAATTAAAATCAACCTATTTTGGGGTGGAGGTCAGGATAGAAAGGAAGTAAATTTGTTTCATATCCAATTCATACATCATTATCAGTGACTGCTGGCAAAAATCACTCTACAGTCAAGACCCTGAGTTGAATATTATCAGGTTGTCAGTGGTGATATATGAAACAGAGTGAAAATAAGATTGTTTCCATGAATTAGGCTGGCCTTCTAAAAATGAAAGTCAAAAAAAATTTTGTTTTATTAAATACAGTACAGAAGTCAGAGAGAAAAATTTTAGTATCATAAATACACTAAGATATCTGATTTCTGTATGTCTAGTGAAAAAATTTCTCAGTGGCAAAGTAGTATTTTTATACCTTTGGCTAATTATCTCAAAACAAAGCAACTGGTTAACTAATAGGTAATAATTAAAAAATAGTGGTTTAGAAAACTGTATTTAGAGCTTACACCCTACTGAGACAGGCTGAGACCTAAGACTCGCTATCATGCTTGCACCTGGACAAACATCTCCTCCAGCAACAATAGCAATAGATTGTGTGGTACTAAAAAAGAACTGTATGAGTGCATAGATGGAGCAAATTCTGGACAAAAGAGACTAAAAAACCCAAATGCCACTTCTGAAGAGCCTAGAGCAAAAGGGGGTCGGGGGCAAAAGTAGGGTACTGTGCAGGCCCCCTGCACACAACACCACATAAGACGCTGGCAAGCTACCTAAGCCACTCCTCTGGCCCAAACTCTCCTCACTCTCCTACCCACATCCCACATAAGGAACAAGCTCGCCCCCACTCAGGAAATGAGCAAGAGAATCTGCTGTTTGTTCTCACTCCCACTGCTATAGCAGGGGCTCCAATAAAGCCTTGCTTGAATTTCTAGTCTGGCCTCTGATCAATTTCTATTGGTTAAGGAGGCCAAGAACCCTGGCTGGTAACACTACCATCAAAGCCTCTCCTTTGGAAGAACTGAGTAACTTCTTATTCTTATATAACAAGTTAACAAACTGGAGGGGCAGTGGGAACCATTCCATGACCAAGTGTATTATGCTTCAGTAAAAGTTAATTTAAAAAAATACCCAAACTTGAACTTAATATTTGTTCCTCCTTATCATAAGGAAACTATGCTTCTTGAGGAGAGAAACTGGGTCTCCTTCCCCTTACGTGCTCAAGACCAATCTCAGACAGAAGACCAACAACAAATAAGCATTGACTAGGTGAATGAAACATAAATATCTAAAATAAAATGAGATTTTCTCTTTTTAAGAATTCATTCCTCTCCAAACAGAACAGGTTTCAGAACTGTATTTCTTGATATGACAATATAACGGCACTAAACGAGCCATTGTAACAGTAGAAAACAGAGAACAACTTTTTCTAGTATTAAACCATAGGCAAAAGACTGTGACTCCTAAAGAAAGGGAAGGAAATACATGAGGTGAGATCCATGATGACCCAGCCATCTGCCTGGGGACATTTCTAGATTATGGGGCAGTGAGCTAAAGTCCAGGCATAAAAAGAATAAGGTTGAAGAAAGAATACTCCAAGAACAGGAAACAGCCCAGGAAGAGTGCAGCAGTCCACTGATCTGAGGAAGAGATCAGAGTTTAAGCAGTTGAAATTGGTGGGGCAAAGCCCAAGAGAAAAGAAAACTGTGCAGAGGGGAAGTCCCACTGTGGAAGTCTGCAAAGAATCCTTCCTGAGGTTCGGGTTACACATGTACAAGGAAGATGAATTTTACCAGAGAACTGCTAAAGAGTTAAGAGTGGAACAGACAACCAGAAGACAAACAGTGCTATGGGGCAGTGGAACTTCTAGGAGTTCTGGCCCACTCAGAGTGGTGAAACCACATGGCTTGCTACTTCAATACCTCATTAACACTCCGGGCATCTACCTAAGAAATCCAAAAGGCAGAGCCCTCGAAATAAAGACCACATCTAAGACTAAGCACTACTCTAGACCTTCTCTGCTGCGGCTGCTACTGCTGCTAAGTCCCTTCAGTCATGTCCGACTCTGTGCGACCCCATAGACGGCAGCCCACCAGGCTCCCCCGTCCCTGGGATTCTCCAGGCAAGAACACTGGAGCGGGTTGCCATTTCCTTCTCCCATGCATGAAGGTGAAAAGTGAAAGTGAAGTCGTTCAGTCGTGTCTGACTCTTAGCGACCCCACGGACTGCAGCCTACCAGGCTCCTCCATCTATGGGATTTTCCAGATCTTCTCTAACAAAGCCTAAAATAAGCTCTGATCAGAATGCAGGCAGAGGATGGGAGTTGAGTCCTCCTGGAGGTCAGACCTGGAAAATATGATCTCAACAGAGCATAAAACCAAATCTAAACATATTTAAGGTGATAAGCCAATAAATAATCTATTATTTAAAAAAAGAAAAAAATCATTATTTCTCAGAGGATAACAAAATTCAAGTCTCTATGAAATACTATCCACAATGTCCAGTATACAAGTCAGAAAGTAGTAAGGAGAAACTAACCCCAAGACGGTCCAGATTCTGGATTGAATAGATTAACTAAAGCAGCTACTATAAAAATATGTTAATATCTATGGTATACAGAGAGCCTAGAGAGAGAATCTGAGCAGAGGGAAAAAACTTTAAAAAAAAAAAAAAAAAAGAACCAAATGGAAATTCTAGAACTGAAAAAACAAATAGATGTGCTTGAAAGAGCAGAGACAGTAGAAGAGTTGATGATCTTGAAGACATTAATATAAATCATCCAATCTAAAGAAATGAGAGAGGAAAAAAAAACACTAAAGGAAAACCAACCGTATATCATGGCCCTGTGCACAACATCAAACAGTGCACCATACATTAGCTGGAGTCCCAAAAGGAGAAAAGAATAAGAATCAGGCACCAAAAAAACATAGTTGAAGAAATAATGCCTGAAATTTTACAAAATTTGATTTTAAAAACAAAAACAAAAGCCATATTCACTTACAGATCCCAGAAAATCAGCAAACCTGTGTTTTGGAAGTAGTCACTGTACTTAAGACTTCACATTATATGTAAGTTAAGGATGATTATATACACATACTTGACAGCTCTGTGGAAGAATTTAAATGATTATAAAAGGGGGTGCAAACAACAAGCCACTGAAATCAACTTAGCTATAATAATAGTTAATTTTTTTCCAGGGCTCTTCAGTTCAGTTCAGTTCAGTCACTCAGTCATGTCCCACTCTTTGCGACCCCATGAACCGCAGCACGCCAGACCTTCCTGTCCATCAACAACTCCTGGAGTTTACCCAAAATCATGTCCGTTGTGTCAGTGATATTATGCAACCATCTCATCCTCTGTTGTCCAGCATCAGGGTCTTTTCAAATGAGTCAGTTCTTGGCATCTGGTAACCAAAGTATTGAAGTTTCAGCTTCAGCATCAGTCCTTCCAATGAATGTTCAGGACTGATTTCCTTTAGGATGGACTGGTTAGATCTCCTTGCAGTCCAAGGGACTCTCAAGAGTCTTCTCCAACACCACAGTTCAAAAGCATCAATTCTCCGGGGCTCAGCTTTCTTTATATTCTAACTCTCACATACATACATGACTACTGGAAAAATCATAGCCTTGACTAGATGGAACTTTGTTGAGAAAAGTCTTTGCTTTTTAACATGCTCTCTAGGTTGGGAGAAGGCAATGGCAACCCACTCCAGTACTCTTGCCTGGAAAATCCCATGGACGGAGGAGCCTGGTGGGCTGCAGTCCATGGCGTGGCTAAGAGTCGGACACAACTGAGTGACTTCACTTTCACTTTTCACTTTCATCCACTGGAGAAGGAAATGGTAACCCACTCCAGTGTTCTTGCCTGGTAAATCTCAGGGACAGGGGAGCCTGGTGGGCTGTGGTCTATGGGGTCACACAGAGTCAGACACTACTGAAGCAACTTAGCAGCAGCAGCAGCAGGTTGGTCATAACTTTCCTTCCAAGGAGTCTTATTTCATGGCTGCAATCACCATCTGCAGTGATTTTGGAGCCCAAAAATATGTCTGATACTGTTTCCAATGTTTCTCCATCTATTTCCCATGAAGTGATGGGACCAGATGCCATGATCTTAGTTTTCTGAATGTTGAGTTTAAAGCCAACTTTTTCACTCTCCTCTTTCTCGTTCATCAAGAGGCTCTTTAGTTCTTCTTCACTTTCTGCCATAAGGGTGGTGTCATCTGCATATCTGAGGTTATTGATATTTCTCCCTGCAATCTTGATTCCAGCTTGTGCTTCATCTAGCCCAGCGTTTCTCATGATGTACTCTGCATAGAAGTTAAATAAGCAGGGTGACAATATACAGCCTTGACGTATTCCTTTTCCTATTTGGAACCAGTCTGTTGTTCCATGTCCAGTTCTAACAGTTGCTTCCTGACCTGCCTACAGGTTTCTTAAGAGGCAGGTCAGGTGGTCTGGTATTCTCATCTCTTTCAGAATTTTCCACAATTTATTGTGATCCACACAGTCAAAGGCTTTGGCATAGTCAATAAAGCAGAAATAGATGTTTTTCTGGAACTCTCTTGTTTTTTCAATAATCCAACAGATGTTGGCAATGTGATCTCTCATTCCTCTGCCTTTTCTAAATCCAGCTTGAACATCTGGAAGTTCACGGTTCATGTATTGCTGAAGCCTGGAGAATTTTGAGCATTACTTTACTAGTGTGTGAGATGAGTGCAACTGTGCAGTAGTTTGAGCATTCTTTGGCATTGCCTTTCTTTGGGACTGGAATGAAAACTGACCTTTTCCAATCCAGGGCTCTTATTTGCATTCAAAAGAAAACTGACCATTTTACCACGTCCTTTAAGACTCAGCAATAGTCAAATTAATCCAATCATTCAACCATGCCAAAGACAGTACTAAGCACAAGAGGCATAGAAAGCAAACAACCTACAAAGTAGTTGCCTTCATGGAACTTCTATTCTAGCGGGACTGATAATAAGTAAGCACACGGATAAAATAAGTTCTGACAAAAGTAACTGTGAAATTATTTTTTGAAAAAAAAGTGAAACTAACCAGGTAAAGTAACAGGCAGTAACTGAGTTTGAGAATGCTATGGTCTGATCTCGGAAGCTAAGCAGGGTCGGATCTGGTTAGTACTTGGTTGGGAGAATGCCACGGTAGAAAATGGGACAGACATCATCTCTTTGAAACAGAAACTTCTGAACAGAGAAATGAGAGAGAAGAAGCAGTAAGCATGCAAAAAAGTGGAAGGCGAGTACTCCAAACAGGAAATAGGAAGTATAAAGGCAGTGAGGTAGAAGAGCTGAGTATGTGTAAGGAATAATAAGATGGTCAGGAGAGGAAATAAAGCAACAAAGGTAGAAAGAAGTCAAATTTTGTAAGCCCTGAAAAAAGTTAGGTGTTTTTGCTTTTTTTTTAAGGAAAAATGAATTTGTAGAAACTTCTAGGAGCACAGCTCATCACCTGCTTGTTCAGAACATAAATCTTGAGGAGTTGAGTGATCTGCCCAATATCACAGAGCTAATGTCTATCAGACTGGAGACCAAGCTTCCCAGCTATTAGTTAGGACTCCCTCAACTAGTCCTGGTAATATTAAAAAGAATAGGAGTCAGCAAACTTTCTGTAAAGAGCCAGAAAATATAGACAGTCCTCAACTTAAGATGATTCAACAGCGATTTTTTGACTTTTACAATGATGTAAAATGGAGACACATTCAGAAGAAACTGCACTTTGAATTTTGGTATTTTCCTGGGCTAGCAACATGTGGTATGACCATCTCTCACAACACTGGACAGTGGCAGCAAGCTGCAGCTCCCCATCAGACAGCCACCAAATCATGAGGATAAACAAATGACACACTCACAACCATTCTGTTTTTCACTTTCAGTATAGTTTCAATAAGTTACATGAGATATTTAACACTTTATTATAACATAAGCTTTGTGTAAGATGTTTGTGCCTAATGTAAGGCACAATGTAGGCTAATGAACGTGTTATGAGCACATTTAAGGTAGGCTAGACTAGGCAATGATGTCCGGTAGGCTAGATGTATTAAGTGGATTTTTAACTTACAACATTTTAAGCTTACAGTGGGTTTACTGGGATGTAACCCTTTCCTAAGTTGAGGAAGATCTGAATTCTATTTCATCTAGCTTCTCTGGTTCAACATTATATTTATAAGATTTGTCAGTATTATTGCCTCCAGTTGCCGATCACTCCTTTTTGTTGCTGTATACCATTTCATTGTGTAAACAGAACACAATTTATTTACCTGTTCTATTGCTGGTAGATGCTATTTGGATAGCTTTCTGTCTGGGGCTGTTAAAGAGTGTGCAACAATAAGAATATTCTAGTACATGTCACTTTTAGTGAACACTGATACACATTACTTTTGCATATATTCCTAAGGACAGAATTGTTGGGACAGAAGATATGTACATATTTAGCTTTAGTAAATTCTTCCAAACAGTTTCTCAAAGTGGCTAAAACAAATTCACACTCCCACCAGCAATCTATCTTCCAGTTGCTCCACATCCTCATAAGCACTTCAATCTTTTCTTTTTTAGCCATTCTGGTAGATGTGTAATGTTTACTCTTACCTTAAGCATCAGTTACCTTAAATTCTCTTTGAAAGTTGTCGAGATATGAATAAATAAACAAAATATAACACTGTCTTTGTTCTGAGTTCCTTTGGGACTCATTAACTTGGGTACAAGTCAAGTCATGTTAACTGTAAACTAAAATTTCAAATCCTGACATTGGAGTTACAGAAGAAACAATTTGATAACAGCTATAACTGGCTGACAGTACACAGGAGTTCACTATATTATGTTCTCTTTTCAAATACATTTTAAATGCTTCACAATAAAAGTTTTTAGTATTTTTCACTAGCTCATGGCCCCACCTGCATTATATGGAAACTGCATTACCTAACAAATTCTACCCCAACAAAGACTTCTAGTCTCCTAAACCTCTCATCTTCTGCTCTGAGACACCTTCCTGGTGGTTCACAGTTGTAAAGGCCATTTAAAGTTTATAACTGGCACAGTGCCAACGAGAATGTCACCCAGGCCATAGGCTTATCTCCCAATTCTGAATATGCAAGATGCCAAAGTACTGCTGGTTTCCCTGCAGTCCCACTGTATAGGCAACATGCTATGTATCTGAGCACCCGTGGAAAAGATGCCCTGTACCCTAAACTTCAACATGTTCTGTCCCTAAGCCTCCTACAGTGTAGGGCCACTAATAACCCTGTGCCTCTCAGAGCTGCTCACAGAAACATATCCTTCACCTTCTGCTTTCAGCTCCTTTCACTACAGGGCTCAAATATGAATTCCAGGCTGTTCTTCAATACCCATGTTTCCCAAAAGCCCCCCTACCTCCCGGTCACGCAAATAAAAATCCCCACCTGAAAACCATTAATTCTACCCCCAAATTTGCCATCTACTGGTTCATGCTCACACAAATGCTCAGATGTCTCAAACATATCGAATTATAATTTAGGATCATAATGGTGTCCTAACTCTAATGGAAAGAACACAGACTGTGTAGTCAGGCACTCTGCCCAGCTATGAGCAAGTTATTCCCTCATTCACACTTATAAAATAGGACTAATCTACTTACCTATGGGTTTTTATTTTGACTAAATAATTAATATAAGTAAATACAGTAAGTGCTCAAAAAATGTTCCTTCTTTCCCTCCCTCAGTCCCCTTACCCACTTCCTGATAAACTACTGGTCAACTTCTCTTCCTAACACTCTACAAATAGGATACTCAGAAGGTTATTAGCTTTTCAATCATGAGGAATTAGGCCATAATTATACCTCAATTATACAGACCTCTGATTAAATTTCTCTTACTGGTCACCAACACTCCATGTACCCTAAGGTCAGTCTGTCCCCTTTGCAGAATCAGTCCTTCTGACCAACAACCCAATTAACTGCAGCAAACATCACCAGCACTACAGGAACCGCATATTCAGGTCCCCTTCAAAATGAGAGTGCAGACTCTGAGGCTTCCCCAATTTACTGTCCAAATTATTTCCTCCATGATAATCACCCACAAATCAGCTTTATTAGTTTAATAAATGCTTATGTTTAACTTTCCTCCTCCACAGCCATAACTGATCTTACAAACATATACACTATTTCCCATTCAAAAAAGGAATTCAAAGCCCATAATCCTTTCTTTCCATGGTCACCTCCTCTATGAACAGTCATTCACTTGCCCGATTTTTCTCTCTTTCAAAAAACGGAATTGGGTCTACAGGTAGGCAGATGTTTATTAACACAGAACCTTTATGCTTTTTTTTTGTCCTTCCACTTCCTGTCAAAGTTTTCACAGACCTAAAGACACTTCTTTAGATGGTTTGGAGCATAAGTCTGATAATCACCTAATCAACTGAGAATAATGAGGGAAATTCAGTTGCAATTTCTACCATCCCACTGATAAGCAAAGTTGACAGGATAAGTTGGTGTTTTATTTGTTCCCTCACCTCTCTACATGGGACCCACCTAGTACTACATGCTATGGCAAAAAGGACCAACATTCCGAAGACAGAAGAGGACTATAGCTCATTTAAGGATGTACAAAGAGCTACACTCTCCAATGCAGAAGCCAGCAGCCATATGTGGCTACTTATATCTGATTAAAATAAAATGAAAATTTGAATACGTCAATCAAACTAGCCTCATGGAAACTGTTCAAGATCCACATTAGGCTAGTGATTGGACAGTACAAATTTAGGACACTTTCAAGAGTTACTGTACTGTCAAACTCAGCACATTTTTTAGCCTTAAGAATTGTTGCAAGCTCACTGAGCGTTTTCTGTTGTTCGGAAGAAAGTCCACTGCCTATAAGTGCAAGAGGCCCATCCCGATGCTGACCAGTGTTTACTACTGAGCAACGGCTGGTTGATGATGATTCCTTCTTCTCCAGTAGCAGCAACAGCGATTTCATATTTCTACTGCCTGCATAATCCACAGGCTGCAGACCAAATACGTTGACTGCCTCCCTGGAGCCTCCAAGGCAAGTAACAGCTTGACAATGTGCACATGCCCCTTCTTCACTGTGTCATGAAGAGGTGAGTCATTCTGAAACCCAGTGGTGCTCACCAACGCCTTCTGCTGGAGCAGCAATTCCACCACCTTCAGGTGGTCATGAATGCAGGCTTCGTGCAATGGTCTCCATCTGGCATGGTCTTTAACATTTGGGTCGCTTCCACTTTGTAAGAAGTATTCAACAGAAGGGATGTCACCCTTAATTGAAGCAATATGGACCAAAGTCTCTCCTCGATGATTTCTCTTCACAGCTGTAAGGCTAATGGGCCACAGCTTTGTTGCTGAGGGACTACACATCATTCGTCTGTAACCTGGACTGTTCAGTGTAGAAGGCAGCGTACCTGGTGAAAGGCTAACGGATTCATCCAATACAGTACGGCTTTTCCTCCTTAACGTGTCACCAACTTTGTTTGAAGGTGGTGAAGAACAGCCAGGCAATGGCATGTTTTCTGAGAGCACTGTTTGCTTAACAGAGTTTCCACCAGTGCTCTGACTGCTGCTTCTGCATCTCTTAGAAACAGGACTGGAAATTCTGTTGTGATGCCCACGCTTCCCATTACAACCTAATGGCAAGGATTTCTTGGACGGAAGATAGTTTGCAGAGACTGTCTTTTCAGGAGTCACTACTTCATTCTTGCTCTCAATTTCTGGAGATTGCAAGGATTCTTAAGGCTAAAAAATGTGCTGAGTTTGACAGTACAGTAACTCATATCATTATTCCTGGTGATACAGTTCAAAGCACCCTGAAATGTATGCTTAGAATTCTCAGTGGATGCTGGATCCTAAAATTTGAATGGGTGAAAGCATGTCTACCAAGCAAAGAATGTGAACAGGAAGAAAAGTATGAAATTCCTGAAGGACCACAGAAAAGCAGGTTCAACAGAGAACAGCTGTTGCCAAAGCTGTTTGATGGATGTTACTTCTATTTTGGGGGAACCTTCAAACACTATCCAAAGGACAACCTTTTTAAGCTTGTCGCAGCCAGTGGGGGCCAGATCCTCATTAGAAAGCCCAAGCCAGACAGTGACATGACTCAAACCATCAATACAGTCGCGTACCATGCCAAACCTGATTCTGATCAGCGCTTCTGCACATAGTATATCATCTATGAGGACTTGTCTAATCATCACCCAGAAAGGGTTTGGCACGGCAAAGTCTGGATGGCTCCTTCCAGCTGGTTTATAGATTGTGTGATGTCCTTTGAGTTGCTCCCTCTTGACAACTGAACTCACACAGTGTGATAACCTAGTGATTGCACTGTTTTCATCAGTCACATTTTTACAAATAGGTAGACTCATTCATCGGAGAAGGTGATGGCACCCCACTCCAGTACTCTTGCCTGGAGAGTCCCATGGATGGAGGAGCCTGGTGGGCTGCAATCCATGAGGTTGCGAAGAGTTGGACACGTCTGAGAGACTTCACTTTCACTTTTCACTTTCATGCATTGGGTTGGAGAAGGAAATGGCAACCCACTCCAGTGTTCTTGCCTGGAGAATCCCAGGGACGGGAGAGGCTGGTGGGCTGCTGTTCATGGGGTCACACAGAGTCAGACATGACTGAAGTGACTTAGCAGCATCAGTAGCGGCAAGTTCCACAGGACAACTTTGGTCTACATTTTAGAATTTAACTGAACTGAATTTAACCTAGAATACTAGGCATATCTACCTCCAAGATACATGCCTGGCAATGAGGACAGGGGGCCAGGCCATTAGTTGTGGTTCCTATGGTTTGAGACAGGTGTTCCAGGAGAGAAAGGAAATGAGTAATTCTGGAACCTGGAAAAGTACTGTGGATTCTCAAAGAGAAAAAGAAAGTAGAATCATAGGATCTGATATTACACTGTCATCCAACAGGGACCAAAGTTCAAGGATAAAGAATAAAGATGAAATAAAACATCTCATTTTGAAGACAGAGCTCAGAGTGCCTGGGGTACACAGAGAGAGGGGAGAAAGGCTTTCCTTTCTTCAATCCAAACAGATTTTGTCTATAAGACTCTAGCTGAGACAGCAGAAAAGAAAAACCAGAAGCTCTGAGGACAGGGACACTGCTCTTCCCACAACAGGTCAGACTACTGTGCTGAAGAAACTATACAAACTGAAGTCTAAGAAAGCAAAAATGATATGAGAACATCATTTCCTGCAATAAGTTCTAGGGAGACATTTATACTGTTGAAGAAACACAGTTTTTCCATTTCCTATATTTAAGAGGGGAAAAAGAAGTAATCTGGGATAACATAACCTGAATATCAAATATTGTTGAAGAAATCAAGGAAATGGAAGCAGCCGCACATGAAACTTCTAACCAAAATCAAAACTCAGCTGAGGCATGGAGCACAAGGCCCACACAAAGATTTCATGAACACGTGGACTCAACACAGGATTCTCTTCTGGGAGAAACAGCATAAGAAATAAAGAGCTACACAAAATATAAGTAATAAATCTAGGAATAAGAAACTCAAACTAAAAATAGTAAGCAATGATCATTATTTAATGCAGCATTCATTAAAGAATAAATTTCTAAAGGAAGGACTTTTAAAAATGTGATTATCCTACTGAATATTCTTTTGGAAAAATGCCTAAAGTGACACTGTGTTCTAAGGAACTCCTGCAGACAAGTTCTGTCGAAACGCAAAAATTGTAGTGAGTTGAGTTTTACATCTACAAGCTAGAAATATACTCTTTCATCTTGAGGCTCAGATTTTGACCACAATTCTACTGAGAAATATCATGATCAGTAAGGCTGTATAGATATGCAGATGACACCACCCTTATGGCAGAAAGTGAAGAGGAACTAAAAAGCCTCTTGATGAAAGTGAAAGAGGAGAGTGAAAAAGTTGGCTTAAAGCTCAACATTCAGAAAATGAAGATCATGGCACGCGGTCCCATCACTTCATGGGAAATAGATGGGGAAACAGTGGAAACAGTGTCAGACTTTATTTTGGGGGCTCCAAAATCACTGCAGATGGTGACTGCAGCCATGAAATTAAAAGATGGTTACACCTTGGAAGAAAAGTTATGACCAACCTAGATAGCATATTCAAAAGCAGAGACACTACTTTGCCAACAAAGGTCCGTCTAGTCAAGGCTATGGTTTTTCCTGTGGTCATGTATGGATGTGAGAGTTGGACTGTGAAGAAAGCTGAGCGCCGAAGAATTGATGCTTTTGAACTGTGGTGTTGGAGAAGACTCTTGAGAGTCCCTTGGACTGCAAGGAGATCCAACCAGTCCATTCTGAAGGCAATCAGTCCTGGGATTTCTTTGGAAGGAATGATGCTAAAGCTGAAACTTCAGTACTTTGGCCACCTCATGCGAAGAGTTGACTTACTGGAAAAGACTCTGATGCTGGGAGGGATTGGGGGCAGGAGGAGACGAGGACGACAGAGGATGAGATGGCTGGATGGCATCACTGACTTGATGAACGTGAGTCTGAGTGAACTCTGGGAGTTGGTGATGAACAGGGAGGCCTGGCGTGCTGAGATTCATGGGGTCGCAAAGAGTCAGACACGACTGAGCGACTGAACTGAACTGAACTGAAGCATGTATAGAACAGTTTAACCACAGGCTGGACATCTCCTCCACTTATAGCAAGAAGTTGGTGATTTCTGAGGGGTCTCAGAGATTACCTATATATTATATTAGTACATTTGATTTATACATGAATTTTTAACTGCATCTACACTCTGAAGTTCTGCATCTATTCTCCATTATGCACTTCATTTTTCTATACAATTCAACAATAAAATATTTTTCATTGCTTATCTAATTTGTGCAAACCTTTTCCCTATCCCTTTCACAAAGCAAAAAAGAATATTTGCAACAATTTTATCTACTGTGTATTTCTCTGGTCCTGTGATTACACTGACATCTGGTGGCACCAGAAAAGAATCTAGACAGCAATGAAAAATAAATTTTTTTCCACTGTTGTGAATTCATCCTACGAATTCTATGACCTCAGATTTTATGTTTTTCTAAGATTACCTATTCCTAGGACAGTAAAGTACTATACTAACTTCACTGATGGCACATGTTAGTTTCAAACTTTCACTTTAATAAAGTGACTGGCAAAGATGGGAAATTATTTCAAAAATGTCACTGGGTAAGCTGGACTACCCACAGGTATTTATCTTATAATTAAATTTTATAATCAGAACGGGATAACCAACAAAACCTTACTGTATAGCACATGGAACTCTGCTCAATGTTATGTGCCAGCCTGGATGGGAGTGGGGGTTTAAGGGAGAATGGAATCATATATTCATATGGCTGAGTCCCTTCACCATTCACAAAACTATCACAACATTGTTAATTGGCTATATTCCAATACAAAATATTTGCAGTGTTAAAAAAGAATTAAATTCAAATATAAAAAATAAAGTTGGAGAAGCAAAAAAATAAATAAATTTTATAATCAGAACAGTTAAAGTAAGTCTTTCCCATTAAAGATATACACATAGTTTCAAGCACTGTTCCTATATATTCAAATATATTTCTATAATGTGTCTTGGCCCTGAAGCTTTAGTCTGAGAAGTGAAAAGGAAAGTCGAACAGTCGTGTCTGACTTCTTTGCAACCCCATGGACTATAGGCCATGGAATTCTCCAGGCCAGAATACTGGGTAGCGTTCCCCTTCTCCAGGGGATCTTCCCAACCCAGGGATTGAACCTAGGTCTCCTGCATTGCAGGTGGATTCTTTACCAGCTGAGCTACCAGGGAAGCCCACTGATCTCTTACTGGGCCTAATTTAAGTTAAACTTTATCATGCTGCTGCTGCTGCTAAGTCGCTTCAGTCATGTCCGACTCTGTGCGACCCCATAGACGGCAGCCCAGCAGGCTCCCTCATCCCCGGGATTCTCCAGGCAAGAACACTGGAGTGGGTTGCCATTTCCTTCTCCAATGCATGAAGGTGAAAAGTGAAAGTGAAGTTGCTCAGTTGTGTCCGACTCTTAGCAACCCCATGGACTGCAGCCTACCAGGCTCCTCTGTCCATGGGATTTTCCAGGCAAGAGTACTGGAGTGGGGTGCATTGCCTTCTCCAAACTTTATCATAGGTATACATTTATAGGAAAAAACAGTACACACATGGTTTGTGTGTGTATAATCTGAGGTTTCCAGCATCCACTGGTGATCTTGGAACAATATATGCTCCACAGATAAGGGAGAACTACTAAATTGACATAAAATTAAAAAACAAACAAAACTAACCCAGGGTTCAAACCCAAGTCTCCCACATTGCAGGTGGATTCTTTACCAGCTGAACCACAAGAGGAGCCAATCTTTAGTCTAAAATGTAGTATTTTATTGCTTAGAAAATATTTTTCTAAAGTTATAATGAAAAGTTCACTTCTTATAAAGGACCTGGTGTCTCCCAATAACTAACAATCTTAAAAATGTATACTGATGGGAAAAACCATGACCTCATGGACAAAGTTTATTATATTAGGAATATATTAATAACAAAGCTTATGAAAAGTACCTAATTCCATGATATGTCTCTATTTCTGATACAGAGAAGTCAAATGGGCAATTAGACAACAGAGACCATATCCAGAAAAGCACATCTTTCAATCACTTGGAAGTCTTAGGAGACAAAAAACTAAAATTCTACTATTTTATTATTTCTCCACATGCCTCCCCACCAACAGAGCTGAGAGAAACATTTTAGACAGCACATCTTTAAATTTACATATTCATCCAGAATTATAACAGTGAATTCTACAACTCTTTATAATTATCCAATTCACACTCCTGAAATTCTCATAAAGCAGTATCCTCCTTACAGAAGCCACCTCTGCATGATCTCTCCACAGTATGGCTTAGAGAAATAATCACTACACTGAGGAGTCCCTAGCAAAGAAAAAGTATATGGCAAAACATCCCTCATCCCAAGGACTCCTAATTATAGAGAAGCAACACTTTTATTTCAGCCATGCTAACCAGTGATGTTCATTACACAATTGGCCAGTGGCAATAATAATCATAAATAAAGGAACAACTGCATTAACTATGTAATGATTCCACCTAACAGCCACACATCCATACTGTACAGCAGTGCTACTCAATACTGTTCACAGCCTGTTGATCTACCAACTGTTATCAGTCCTCAACAAAATGAGAAATTTTTACCAGAATATAAATCAATTATGTCCTTAAAACATACTGTTTAGTTCAGCTGACATTTTTCTTGAAAGAAAACTATTTTGATGAAGGAAGTTGCACAAATGTAAATCACTGATTTACATTATGGCTCAAGCCCCTTATCAACAGACTGACATTTTTGAGTAGCACTGCTCTATGGTATCTAAAGAGAACAGAGATTGCATTGTAGGAGCAGGATGGGGTGAGGAATGGCTCATTTAAGTCTATTTCTACCATATACTGGAATATTAAACTATACATACTACTGACATCAAGAATTTTTGTCTTACTTTAAAAATATGGGCCTCCAATTTTAATACTGTGGATAAAGTAGTTCCCCTTACTCTTCTTAGAAAGCATTAAAGAGCAATTAATCCAAAATCAGCAAAGAAAATAAGAAATAAAAACACATTCTGCATTTTTAGCAAAACTACAAATCCCACTAAAACTTCAGATCAAAAATAGGTAGGAGCTTTCAAAACAGAGGTTAATCGCGGGTCCTTGTGGGATGAAGGGCAGAAAGTGTCAACTGCACCTCTCACAAGCAGCCAGCAAAGTAAACTTCTCAGAGGTGAGATGGAGGCTCCCTCTGAGGGGCAAAACATAAATGTCCAGCAGAGGGATAAGATTCATGAACTGGAAGAAAGAATACATATGGACAGAGTTGAAATCTCAAAGTCAGAAGAGCTGGGTCTAAATAAGGAATAACACAAACATGCTACACTTGCAGGACTAGTTTGTCTGGGCTAGCACGAAGTGAAGCTGCCTTGCAAAACCCCCACAGCTGCCTATATCAACTAATCAGTGAAAGATAATGAATTCACTCATTGGAAAAGTTCAGTTCAGTTCACTTCACTTCAGTCACTCAGTCATGTTCGACTCTTTGCGACCCCACGGACTTCAGCACACCAGGCCTTCCTGTCCATCACCAACTCCCGGAGTTTACCCAAAATCATGTCCATTGAGTCGGTAATGCCATCTAACCATCTCATCCTCTGTCGTCCCCTTCTCCACCCGCCTTCAATCTTTCCCAGCATCAGGGTCCTTTCAAATGAGTCAGCTCTTTGCATCAAGTGGCCAAAGTATTGGAACTTTAGCTTCAGCATCAGTCCTTCCAATGAATATTCAGGACTAATTTCCTTTAGGATGGACTGGTTGGATCTCCTTGCAGTTCAAGGGACTCTCAAGAGTCTTCTCTAACACCACAGTTCAAAAGCATCAATTCTTCGGTGCTCAGCTTTCTTTATAGTCCAACTCTCACATCCATACATGACTACTGGAAAAACCATAGCCTTAACTAGACGGACCTTTGTTGACAAAGTAATGTCTCTGCTTTCTAATATGCTGTCTAGGTTGGTCGTAACTTTTCTTACAAGGAGGAAGCATTTTTTAATTTCATGGCTGCAGTCACCATCTGCAGTGATTTTGGAGTCCAAAAAAATAAAGTCTGACACTGTTTCTACTGTTTCCCCATCTATTTGTCATGAAGTGATGGGACCAGATGCCATTATCTTAGTTTTCTGAATGTTGAGTTTTAAGCCAACTTTTCACTCTCTTCCTTCACTTTCATCAACAGGCTCTTTAGTTCTTCTTTGTGAGTGGTATCATCTGCATATCTGAGGTTATTGATATTTCTCCCAGGATTCTTGATTCCAGCTTGTGCTTCATCTAGCCCAGCGTTTATCATGATGTACTCTGCATATAAGTTAAATAAACAGGGTGACAATATACAGCCTTGACACATTCAGAACCAGTCTGTTGTTCCATGTCCAGTTCTAACTGTTGCTTCCTGACGTGCATACAGGTTTCTCAAGAGGCAGGTCAGGTGGTCTCGTATTCCCATCTCTTTAAGAATTTTCCACAGTTCGTCGTGATCCACATAGTCAAAGGCATTGGCGTAGTCAACAAAGCAGAAATAGATGTTTTTCTGGAACTCTCTAGCTTTTTCAATGATCCACTGGATATTGGCAATATGATCTCTGGTTCCTTTGCCTTTTCTAAAACGACCATGACGCTTTTGGGAAAGCATTGAGGGCAGTAGGAGAAGGAGACAAAAGAGGATGAGAAGGATGGATGGTATTATTGACTCAATGGACATGAGTCTGAGCGAACTCTGGGAGATAGTGAAGGACAGGAAAGCCTGGTGTGCTACAGTCCATGAGATCACAAAGAGTCAAACATGACTGAGGAACTGAACAACAAATGAATTCACACCCAAAAACCATGCTGCTGCTGTTGCTGCTAAGTCACATCAGTCATGTCCGACTCTGTGCAACCCCCTAGACAGCAGCCCAGCAGGCTCCCCCATCCCTGGGATTCTTCAGGCAAGAACACTGGAGTGGGTTGCCATTTCCTTCTCCAATGCATGAAAGTGAAAAGTGAAAGTGAAGTCACTCAGTCGTGTCCGATTTTTAGTGACCCCATGGACTGCAGCCTAACAGGCTCCTCCATCCATGGGATTTTCCAGGCATGAGTAATGGAGTGGGTCACCAGCGCCTTCTCTGAAAACCATGAGTCAAAAGGAAAATTAGCCAGTGTGGAATGTGGCTCAAGCTCTGTCCTGTTGAAAATCTCCTAAAACAAAGGTGAAACCTAGGCAAAAATCTCACATTTCCAGATAAGTTATCACAAAGGAACAAGCACACATCTATTAAAGACACCAAAAAGGGGGGAGAAAGTTATGGGGAAAACTATTGGTAGACCAAAAAAACAGCAAAAACACAAAACTCTTATTATAAAAATACTGCCAGAAAATGAATGAAAACTGTGGCTAAACCTTTTGCTGTAAATTTTAAGAGGAAAAAAATGAAGCTGGTGTAAAAAGGCACAATTGGAGATCAGTAGAGAAATAACTCCAGAAAGAAAGAAGAGATGGAGCCAAAGCAAAAACAACACCCAGTTGTGAATGAGACTGGTGATGGAAGCAGGATCCGATGTTGTAAAGAGCAATATTGCACAGGAACCTGGAATGTTAGGTCCACGAATCAAGGCAAATTGGAAATAGTCAAACAGGAGATGGCAAGAGTGAACGTCGACATTTTAGGAATCAGCAAACTAAACTGGACTGGAATGGGTGAATTTAACTCAGATGACCATTATGACCATTACTACTGTGGGCAACAGACCCTTAGAAGAAATGGAGTAGCCATCACAGTCAACAAGAGTCTGAAATGCAGTACTTGGATGCAATCTCAAAAACGACAGAATGATGTCTGTTCGTTTCCAAGGCAAACCATTTAATATCACAGTGATCCAAGTCTATGCCCCAACCAGTAACACTGAAGAAGCTGAAGCTGAATGGTTCTATGAAGACCTACAAGACCTTCTAGAACTAACACCCAAAAAAGATGTCCTTTTCATTATAGGGGACTGGAAAGAAAAAGTAGGAAGTCAAGAAACACCTGGAGTAACAGGCTAATATGGCCTTGGAGTACAGAATGAAGCAGGGAAAAGCCTAATAGAGTTGTGCCACTGGTCATAGCAAACACCCTCTTCCAACAACACAAGAGAAGACTCTACACATGGACATCACCAGAAGGTCAATACAAAAATCAGACTATTTATATTCTTTGCAGCCAAAGATGGAGAAGCTCTATACGGGCAGCAAAAATGAGACCAGAAGCTGACTATGGCTCAGATCACGAACTCCTTATTACCAAATTCAGACTTAAATTGAAGCAAGCAGGGAAAACCACTAGACCATTCAGGTATGACCCAAATCAAATTCCTTACAATTATACAGCAGAAGTGAGAAATATATTAAAGAGACTAGATCTGATAGAGTGCCTGATGAACTATGGACGGACGTTCATGACATTGTACAGGAGACAGGGATCAAGACCATCCCAAGAAAAGGAAATCCAAAAAAAGCAAAATGGCTGTCTGAGGAGGCCTTACAAATAGCTGTGAAAAGAAGAGAAGCAAAAAGCAAAGATAAGATAGGAGATAAGGAAAGATATACCCATTTGAATGCAGAGTTCCAAAGAATAGCAAGAAGAGATAAGAAAGCCTTCCTCAGTGATCAATGCAAAGAAATAGAGGAAAATAATAGAATGGTAAAGACTAGAGATCTCTTTAAGAAAATTAGACATACCAAGGGGACATTTCATGCAAAGATGGGCTCAATAAGGATAGAAATGGTATGGACCTAACAGAAGCAGAAGATATTAAGAAGAGGTGATAAGAATACACAGAAAAACTACACAAAAAAGATCTTTACAACTCAGATAATCACGATGGTTTGATCACTCACCTAGAGCCAGACATCCTGGAATGTGAAGTCAAGTGGGCCTTAGGAAGCATCACTACGAACAAAGCTAGTGGAGGTGATGGAATTCAGGTTGAGCTATTTCAAATCCTAAAAGATGAAGCTGTGAACGTGCTGCACTCAATATGCCAGCAAATCTGGAAAAAACAGCAGTGGCCACAGGACTGGAAAAGGTTAATTTTCATTCCAATACCAAAGAAAGGCAATGCCAAAGAATGCTCAAACTACTGCAAAATTACACTCATCTCACACGCTAGTAAAGTAATGCTCAAAATTCTCCAAGCGAGGCTTCAATAATACGTGAACTGTGAATTTCCAGATGTTCAAGCTGGTTTTAGAAAAGGCAGAGGAACCAGATTTCAAATTGCCAACATCTGATGGAGCATTGAAAAAGCAAGAGAGTTCCAGTAAAACATCTACTTCTGCTTTAGTGACTATGCCAAAGGCTTTGACTGTGTGGATCACAATAAACTGGAAAATTCTTAAAGAGATGGGAATACAAGACCACCTGACCTGCCTCTTAAG
>NW_011494738.1:2589381-2613718 GCF_000754665.1 Bison bison bison | reverse complement strand
TGCCAGGAGAAATATCAATAACCTCAGATATGCAGACGACACCACCCTTATGGCAGAAAGTGAAGAAGAACTAAAGAGCCTCTTGATGAAAGTGAAGGAGAGTGAAAAAGTTGGCTTTAAACTCAACATTCAGAAAACTAAGATCATGGCATCCGGTCCCATCACTTCATGGCAAATAGATGGAGAAACAATAGAAACAGTGGCTGACTTTATTTTTGGGGGCTCCAAAATCACTGCAGATGGTGACTGTAGCCATGAAATAAAAAGATGCTTACTCCCTGGAAGGAAAGTTATGACCAACCTAGACAGTATATTTAAAAAGCAGAAATATTACTTTCCCAACCAAGGTCCGTCTAGTCAAACCTATTGTTTTTCTAGCAGTCATGTATGGATGTGAGAGCTGAACCATAAAGAAAGCTGAGAGCCAAAGAATTGATGCTTTTGAACTGTGGTGTTGGAGAAGACTCTTTAGAGTCCGTTGGACTGCACGGAGATACAACCAGTCCATCCGAAAGGAAATCAGTCCAGAATATTCACTGCAAGGACTGATGCTGAAGCTGAAACTCCAATATTTTGGCCACCTGATGCAAAGAGCTGACAAATTTGAAAAAACCCTGATGCTGGGAAAGATTCAGAGAAGGCAATGGCACCCCACTCCAGTACTCCTGTCTGGAAAATCCCATGGACAGAGGAGCCTGGAAGGCTGCAGTCCATGGGGTCACTGAGGGTCGGACACGACTGAGTGACTTCACTTTCACTTTTCACTTTCATGTATTGGAGAAGGAAATGGCAACCCCCTCCAGCGCTCTTGCCTGGAGAATCCCAGGGACGGGGGAGCCTGGTGGGCTTCCGTCTATGGGGTCATACAGAGTCGGACACAACTGAAGTGACTTAGCATGCATGGGAAATACTGAAGGTGGGTGGAGAAAGGGACTACAGAAGATGAGATTTTGGTGCCATCACCCACCCAAAGGACATGAGTTTGAGTAAACTCTGGGAGTTGGTAATGGACAGGGAAGCCTAGCGTCCTGCAGTCCATGGGGTCACAAAGAGTCCTACGTGACTGAGCGACTGAACCGAACTGAGATATAAGTGCTCAGATAAAAGATAACTAGATAATATCTGATTTAATATAAACCTGGACAGTTTAGAAAAGACCTGGAAAAAATTAAGTTATCATAGAAATGCAATTGAAACTGTAAAAAATACTCAAGAAAACAGACATTTCTGAAAAGGAACAAAGCAGGAAAAGTAAAAACAAACACAACAGGTTTAGAGTAAATGATAGATATGAAAAAGGACAAACAATAAACTAATAACTGGAGCCCAAGAAGACCATCATAATAACAGAATAAATATTTAAAGATATAATTACAGAAAGATTTACTAAATATTGAAACAGCATTCCATGTCTCAGAAAACTCTGAAAGAAACAAAATACTGCCACTATAAAAAGAAAATCAGAGGCCTCCAACTTCAACTCTAGAACATAATATCCACTACAAAGTTTCTCAAAAAAATGTGTCCCAAATTTACCTAATTAAACTGCTACATAAAATCATTTAATTCTCTGGTGGTCGAGCAGTTAGGACTCCGCACTTCACTGCTGAGGGCCCATTTCAATCATTGGTCGGGGAACTAAGATCCCACAAGTCGAGCCACACAGCCAAAAATAATTTAAAAATAAATAAAATCATTATTCAATTATAAATATGAAAGAATTCGAGGAACATTATCTTCATGGGTCCTTTTAGATGACTCGTTTAAAGAAAAGAATTTAGTCTTCCAAGCGAGACTGGAAAAATCATGGCAAAATAACTGCTGATAAACTTCTAAGCTATTTAATCATAGAACTATAAGAAAAAATAAAATGAAGGTATTAAGATGCCAGTAATGGCAACCCACTCCAGTGTTCTTGCCTGGAGAATCCCAGGGGTGGGGGAGCCTGGTGGGCTGCCGTCTATGGGATCACACAGAGTCAGACACGACTGAAGCGACTTAGCAGCAGCATGCTTACCTTATGGAACAAAAACATATAGTCTTAAAACATAAAACAGTATGATATTTTACATCAAGAAAGTAAACAGAACAAGAAATTAACATTTTTAAAATGTAACCTTTTAGTGAACAGCCATACTTCAAACCTGAGAAAACTCAAACTTCTCTTTTCAAGAACATGCCCTCAAATAAAAATGCTAAGGTTATATCCTTGAAGAAGATGATTAATCATTCTATTTAAAGATCTAAAAATAACTCCAAAGATTAAGTTTAATTAATATTAAATGTATGAATGCTAAACCTCAAAATTCATAGCACCTCAAAAAATAACTCTATGAATGATCACTGATCCATGAAAATACAAGTGAAAAATGAAATCTACATTGGTTTGTTCAACTCTGTAATATACCAACAGAATCAAAGGATAAGCCACATGAGCTTAAGTATGACATATTTTATATATTTAATATTGAAATAGGCACCTCTTCCCAGAAGGCTCAGTGATAAAGAATCCTCTTGCCAATGCAAGAGACACAGAAGAGGCAGGTTCAATCCCTGGATCAAGAAGAAACTCTGGAGGAGAAAATGGCGACCCATTCCAGTAATCTTTCCTGGGGAATTCCATGGACAGAGGCGCCTGGCGGGCTACAGTCCATGGAGTTGTAACAGCTGCATGACTAAGCAAACATACACATTGAAATAGGCAGCCTCACATAACATTGTTTATAAAACACTTTACTAATAAATATGTTGAAGGTTATGTTTAACGTTTAAGGTTACACAGACTAAGCAGACTCTGAAGAACAAAAAATGAAAAATGGTCCATCAAAAGCCAAAACAGCATGTTGTGCAGTTATCACAGAAAACTGTCCTATGACGTCACAGTAGGTTGGCTTTTAGCTTCCAATTTATCAGTGTTGTTTTAAATTTAGCAAAATAAAGAGAAAACCTATTTCCTTCATAATCAGCTATATTTTCACTTAGAATCTTCTATATTTATACATAAAGGTATTCTTATTTACAAAGCAGTTTAGAATACTTACTGTGAATGCATTTATGAAGCAAAGGTAAAGTAGCTGGGAAAGAAGGCAAGAAAAGAAATAAAGGGCAGACTCCTTGTTAAACATAAACTTTAAGTTGCATGTAGCAAATGATGTTCTATAAGAATAATTTTCATGTGGGAAGATACACAGATGTTTGGTACATTTCCCCTTTCTTGTGGGGTTTTCTCAATTTAATTCTTACTGCCATCTAACTGAAAATCTGCCTTCCAAACTCAATTTTATGAAAATCTTGGTGAGTTCTGTACAGGGAAGATACTCCCATACAAACAGTGGAGTAATAAATTTTCTAAGTCTCTGCATTCAGCCTTCAGTTCAATCACAGTGACACACCATTGATGTTGATGACTTTTCCAGCTACCTGCAGTTTTCAGAATTCTGTATTAAATTTCTATCCATTGATCATCCAGTTTAAGTTCACTTTGAGCCACAGGATAGGTACAATGACATGCAAGAGGAATATAGCTCCCCTTGGGGGAAGAGGCAACATACTCCAAAGTTTCAGCAATGAACAACTTTGGAAGATAAACTCCACAGATGGGGAAGAAGCTATACTACATGGGCAGTTCCTCTTTCTCACTTTAAGTCCAGGTGGTCCAACCACTCTTCCTCATCTAGAAATTATCATCCATAGTTTGGTTCAAACCTTGAAGTGTTCTGGATTTTCTGTTAATTAAAAAACAAAAAAGACTCTTCCATTATACAGTGAAACACAGATCACTACAGTTATTTAAAAGAGGGAGAAAGATACAGGCAAGCAAAGCAGATTACTAAAATTTGTCTTATTATTCACAGTGCAGAGCAGACACTAGAGCCTAGATCACCTTACTTAAGAAACACCTAATGCAACAAAAGGAGTAAAATACCAAGGGATTGATCTACCTAAGGAGACAAAAGACCTGCATGCAGAAACTATAAGACACTGATGAAAGAAATTCCAGATGACACAAACAGATGGAGAGATATACCATATTCTTGGATCAGAAGAATCAATACTGTGAAAATGACTATACTACCCAAAGTAATCTACAGATTCAATGAAATTCCTATCAAACTACCAATGGTATTTTTCACAGAAATAGAACAAAAAATTTCACAATTTGTATGGAAACACAAAAGACCCTGAATAGCCAAAGCAATCTTGAGAAAGAAGAATGAAGCTGGAGAAATCAACCTTCCTGACTTCAGACTCTACTACAAAGCTACAGTCATTAAGACAGTATGGTACCGGCACAAAAACAGAAATAAAAACCCATGGAACAAGACAGAAACCCCAGAGATAAACCCATGCACCTATGGGCACCTTTTTTTTGACAAAGGAGGCAAGATTATACAATGGAAAAAAGCGTCTTCAATAAATGGTGCTGGGAAAACTGGACAGCTACATGTAAAAAAAATAAAACAAGGATACTTTTTAACACCAAATACAAAAATAAACTCAAAATGGATTAAAGATTTAAATGTAAGGCCAAAAACTATAAAGCACTTAGGGGAAAATATATGCAGTACACACTTTGACATACTAACAGCAAGATCCTCTTTAACCCACCTCCTAGAGTAACTGAAATAAAAACAAAAGTAAACAAATGGGACTTGAAGTTTTTGCACAGCAAAGGAAACAATAAACAAGATTAAAAGACAATCCTCAGAATGGGAGAAAACAATTGCAAACAAAACAACTGACAAAGGATTATCTCCAAAATACAGAAGCAGTTTATGCAGCTCAATACCAGAAAAACAACCCAATCAAAAAATGGACAGAAGACCTAAACAGATATTTCTCCAAAGAAGACATACAACTGGCTAGTAAACACATTAAAGGATGCTCAACATTGCTCATTATTGGAGAAATGTAAATCAAAACTACAATGAGGTATCACCTCACATCTGTCAGAATGGCCATCATTAAAAAATCTACAAACGATAAATACTGGACAGGATGTGGAGAAAAGGAAACACTTTTGCACTGTTGGTGAGAACATAAACTGATACAACTACTATGGAGAACAGTATAGAGATTCCTTAAAAAAAAAAAACAAAAAACTAGGAATAGAACTACCATGCATGTGTGTGTGCATGCTAAGTCGCTTCCATCACGTCTGACTCTTTGCAACCATATGGACTGTAGCCCTCCAGGCTCCTCCGTTCATGGGATTCTCTAAAGAAGAATACTGGAGTGGGCTGCCATGCCCTCCTCCAGGGGATCTTTCTGACTCAGGGATCAAATCCGCATCTCTTACGTCTCCTGCACTGGCAAGCAGGTTCTTTACAACCAGTGCCACCTGAGAAGCCAGAATTACCATATGACCCAACAATCCCACTCCTGAGCATACACCCTGAAAAAACCATAACTGAAAGAGACACAAGTACCCCAAAGTTCTTTGTAGCACTTTTTACAAAAGCTAGGACATAGAACCAACCCAGATGTCCGTCGATAGATGAATGGACACAGAAATTGTGGTACATATATACAATGGAACATTGTTGTTCTTCAGTTGCTAAGTAATGTCCAACTCTTCACAACCCCATGGACTTCAGCATGCCAGGCTTCCCTTTACCTCATCATCTCCCAGAGTTTGTCCAAGTCCATTTCATTGGTGATGCCATCCAACCATCCATGAGGAGGATATATAATGGCACATTCAGTTCAGTTCAGTCACTCAGTCGTGTCTGACTCTTTGCCACCCCATGAATCGCAACACGCCAGGCCTCCCTGTCCATCACCAACTCCCAGAGTTTACCCAAACTCGTGTCCATCGAGTCAGTGATGCCATCCAGCCATCTCATCCTCTGTCGTCCCCTTCTCCTCCTGCCCCCAATCCCTCCAAGCATCACGGTCTTTTCCAATGAGGCAACTCTTCGCATGAGGTGGCCAAAGTATTGGAGTTTCAGCTTTAGCATTAGTCTTTCTAATGAACACCCAGGATTGATCTCCTTTAGGATGGATTGGTTGGATCTCCTTGCAGTCCAAGTGACTCTCAAGAGTCTTCTCCAACACCACAGTTCAAAAGCATCAATTCTTCGGCGCTCAGCTTTCTTCACAGTCCAACTCTCACATCCATACATGACCACTGGAAAAACCATAGCCTTGACTAGACGGACCTTTGTTGGCAATGTCTCTGCTTTTCAATATGCTGTCTAGGTTGGTCATAACTTTCCTTCCAAGGAGTAAACGTCTTTTAATTTCACGGCTGCAGTCACCATCTACAGTGATTTTGGAGCCCAAAAATATAAAGTCTGACAGTTTCCACTGTTTCCCCATTTCCCATGAAGTGATGGGACCAGATGCCATGATTTTCGTTTTCTGAATGTTAAGCTTTAAGCCAACTTTTTCACTCTCCACTTTCACTTTCATCAAGAGGCTTTTTAGTTCCTCTTCACTTTCTGCCATAAGGGTGGTGTCATCTGCATATCTGAGGTTATTGATATTTCTCCCGGCAATCTTGATTCCAGCTTGTGCTTCTTCCAGTCCAGCATTTCTCATGATGTACTCTGCATATAAGTTAAATAAGCAGGGTGACAACATACAGCCTTGACGCACTCCTTTTCCTATTTGGAACCAGTCTGTTGTTCCATGTCCAGTTCTAACTGTTGCTTCCTGACCTGCATACAGATTTCTCAAGAGGCAGGTCAGGTGGTCTGGTACCTGTCAGTCCTCATGAGGTGGATAAACCTACAGCCTATTGTACAGAGTGAAGTAAGTCAGAAAGAGACAAATATCTTAATTATTATCACATATACATGGAATGTAGAAAGACAATACTGACGATCCTACATGCAGGGAAGAAAAGGAGACACAGACATGAAGAACAGACTTTTGAACTCAGTGGGAGAAGGAGAGGGTAGGATGATTTGAGAGACTAGCACTGAAACATATATATTGCCATATGTCAAACAGATAGTCAGTAGGGATTTGCTCAGTGACACAGGGAGTACACCCAGTGCTCTGTGACAACCTAGAGGGGTGGGATGGGGTGGGAGATGGGAGGAAGGTGCAAGAGGGAGGAGGTATATGAATACCTGTGGCTGATTTATGTTGATATACGGCAGAAACCAGTACAATATTGTAAAGCAATTATCCTCCAATAAAAAATTAAAAAAAAAAAAAGAAATACCTAAGTGGAGAGTCATATATCCATTTACATCACTATGTTTTTTGCAAAAGCTCAGGCTTGTACTTTTCCTTTTCTCTTCCTTTTTAAAAAATACTCTACTTCCCTACTTCCAAACAAGAATCTAGAACAACTGATGCAGTACTTGAGCATGTAGAAGTACTCTATGTACTACATCTCCTTGGTTTAAAATCGCTGCTTAAGTTAAAATATTTTTGTATTACCCAATACAAAACATAATTAGGGTGGAAAATTTGCTGCCAAAGAAACTAAATAAATCCTATTTAGCAGTATAGAATTTATAGGATTTATTTAAGCTAAATAAATCCTAATAAATGACTGAAAATAAGTGATTAAATGTTATTCACTGGTTTGGATTATCTTGATCACTCTTCCTCCATTAACATAAAAATTGCAAGTTAACTATATCCTGAAATATAAATCACTAAATATTTATATTTAGTAGGAGCTTCCCTGGTGGCTCAGATGATAAAGAACTTGTCTACAATGCAGGAGACCTGGGTTCAATCCCTGGGTTGGGAAGATCCCCTGGAGAAAAGAAAGGCTATCCACTCCAGTATTCTGGCCTAGAGAATTCCATGGGCTGTATAGTTCATGGGGTTGCAAAGAGTAGGACACCACTGAGAGACTTTCACTTTCACTTTATGGTATCCCAGCCTCTGATCTAAGTTTGGGAGTTAGGACAGTGAACAAGATATAATCCCTGCTCTCATGGAACATTCTTTCTAATGAGGGGAATCAATAAACAAAGTAGCAAATAAATAACTGCAGCCAGTGATAAGAACTATGAAGATACTAAAATAGGATAACATGGAGCACAGTGGATACAGACTAGGTAGACACATAAAACTACATGGCTATGTTTTCTGTTTTTCTGCATTGGGGGAATACAAGACACAGTATTTCTCAAATGTATGTTGATCTGGAATCCTTCTGTCAATGAACATGTATTAGCTCACTGAATCAATTCGGGAAATGCTATTCTAACCCATACACAAGCAACAGCAAGATCAAAACTTATATACAGCACTCCTGATTCTAAAATACAGTGTTTTTACATCACCTCATTTGTGAGAGTTGAAATAATAACAGTACATATTTCATAGAATCGCAGTGTAAAATAAAGGCAATTCATCTAAAACACCTGACACAGGGCTTAGTACACTTTTCTGATAAATAAGTATTATTGTTACTATTAATACAGTACTCTATACACGATATCTTCCCCTGTCATCCCAGGGTGACTTTTGTTTCCCTCTTTTAATACTCTGAACCCTTTATCTCTGACAGGCCTTGATTCATTTTGTTCACGTCTCTATGAATAAAGATTGCACGCAGCACAGCCTCAGTGAAAGCTTAAGCTTTCTATGCAGTTGTACAGAATATTCAAGGTGGATCAAATGTGAATGTGGGAAAAAAGAAACTTCATATAAAAGTAATCTCCCCCTCAAGAAATACAAATCATATTACAGCAAGGCTTCCATGAAACATCTTCATAACAGTATATATCACATATTGAAAACACTTTTATAAATTAATATCATCAGTAATAGATCATTTTCTTCCTGATAAAATGCACTATCATTTCATTTCTGTTGTATTCCTGGAGAAATATATTACCTGCACTTTACCAAGAAAAAACATGAGAGAAACCCAAACCGAAAGACATTTTACAAAACAAATTGCCTGAACTCTTCAAAAATGTTAAAATCATAAAAGTAAGGACTGAAAAACTGTTACAGGAGGCTAAAGAGACATAATATCTAAATATAAAAAATAATCCTGGACTGACCCTGAACCAATAAAAAAAAATTTATTTGCTGAAAAGGAGAGTAGTGGAACAACTGGCAAAACTGAGAAATCTGCAAATTACATACCATCTGTAGATTAAATAAAGTACTGCATCAATGTTAACTTCCTAATCTTGATTACTTTATAGCAGATATATAAAAGAATTTCATTGCCTCTACGAAGTTCACACAAAAGTAGGTAAAGAAGCTTTCTGAGTATAATTTAATCTAAAAATGCTTCCAATAAACGACATATGGGTATACAGTGATAAAAAATGATACAGTGGACAAAGACAAAAGAACAAACTTTGGGTGAAAGGCATATAAGAATCTTTGTAATGTTATTTCCATAAATCTGAAATTATTTCAAAACAAAACACTTTTGTCTAATAACAGAATAGAAAAAAAAAAGGAAAAATGACAAATAGTCACAAGAAAAGATGTTCAATGTCATTAGCAATCACGAAAAATACAAAGTAAAATCACAACGAGATACCACTAATTCCTATTAAAATGACTAAAATGTAAAAAAGCAAAATAAAAAGCTGTCAGTTCCAAATGACATGGTAAGGATGCGGGGCAACTGAAACTCAAACATTACTGGAGAGAATGCAAAATGGTAGAGTCACTTTGTAAGAAATTTCCAAACTTTTCCAAAGTTAAATATATACTTGGACTTCCCTGGTGGCTCAGACAGTAAAGCGTCTGCCTACAGTGCGGGAGACCTGGGTTCAATCCCTGGGTCGGGAAAATCTCCTGGAGAAGGAAACTGCAGTCCACTCCAGTATTCTTGCCTGAAAAATCCCATGGATGGAGGAGCCTGGTAGGCTACAGTCCATGGGGTCGCAGAGAGTCAGACACGACTGAGTGACTTCACTTCACTTCACTTCCAAACTTTTCCAAAGTTAAATATATACTTACCACATGACCTAACAATCCTAAATATTAATTTAGGAGAAATGAAACCTTATATTTAAAACAAAACCTACATGCAAAAGTTTGTAGCAATTTACTCACATGCAAAAGTTTGTAGCAATTTATTCACAATCACTGAACACTGAACATCACAATTCAAATGTCCATCAATTGATAAATGGATACACTGTGGTGCACTCATACAATGGAATACTACTTAGCAATAATGAAAGAACTATTGATACATGCAACAATATGTATGTTGCTCAAAAGCAGTATGCTAAGTGAAAGAAGTCAGTCTCAAAAGTCCCATGTTGTATTATTTCATATATATTTATGTGCTTAGTCACTCAGTTGTGTTTCACTCTTTGTGACCCCACGGACTATAGTTGACCAGGCTCCTCTGTCCGTGAGGATTCTCTAGACAAGAATACTAGAGTGGGTTGCCATGCCCTCCTCCAAGGGATCTTCCCAACCATGGGACTGAACCCAGGTCTCCCACATTGCAGGCAGATTCTTTACCGTCTAAGTCACCAGGGAAGCCCATATATTTATGACATTTTGTTAAAAAGCAAACTACAGGGGAGTTCCCTGGTAGTCTTGTGGTTAGGACTCTGGGCTTCCACTGCCATGGCCTAGGTTCAATCCTTGGTCAAGGAACTTAGATTTCCCCAAGCTATATGGCAGGGCCAAAAAAAGAGCAAAATACAGGGATGAAAACAGAAAACAGATCAGTGGTTGTAGGCGTAAAGTCAGGAGAGAATGCTGATAAAAATACGAAACATGATGAAATTCTGGAAGGTGATGAACTCTTCTGTGTCTTGATTATCACTGTCATTACACATTTTTATACATACATCAAAACTCATACAACTGTTCACTAAAAAGAATGAATTCTACTCTACACAAATTTTAAGAATATGTATTTTTAAATTCACAAGGAAAAAATTATTTTCATAGACATTTTATTTGCAGCCTAATAAAGACTAGGTGGGTACTATTACTCTCATTTTGTAAGTGAGGAAACTGAATCATACAGTAAACAAGTGAACTTACAAATAACATGTGGCAGAACCAAACTATAGTACAAATACTTTGATTCTACATAAATAATTTATTCTCTTAATTTTCTCACGTTCCACTAAACTTTATGGACTACAGAGTGCTTGAAGACAAATATGATCAAAGATAAGGAGGGAAGAATAAAAGACAGGTACTGGAAGTATGCCGTTTAGAATTTGGCCTCTGTTCTTAATGAATTAAAAAATAGACCATAAAGGAATAAGCCTGAATAGTGATCCATATAGGCAACAAATTAACTGGCATTAAAGATTTAGCCCGTTAAATTCTTCCATAAAACTTTAATTTTTTAATGCTAAGAAAACACAGAAGCAAACATAAAACATTCACAGGTAACCTTGTAACTACTGCTACAATTTAAACTGTACCTGGTCTTCAGAGCAACACTGAGAACAATAATGGTGACTACAATTTACAAAAGATTTTATAACTTTAAATAGACATTTAAAGATATCCTCCCCCCAGAAAATATTATTCCCAGATGCTATCACTCAAGGGTAGAAAATGAAGAAGAACCTTTAAAAACACCTTTCTGGTTTCAAAATCAAAGAAATGGCAATATAATATTTGCCATACATACAACAGCTTGAGGGAAAATCTGGCTTAGTTTCTTAAGCAAAACATACAATTAAAAAAATTAAAATTGTTATCTGTACCATAAATAACATACTTCACCTAAAAACAGTGGTGTGGTTTCCTCTAAAGTAGTTGCATTCGGATCTGCCCCAGCTTCTAAAAGAATCTGTATGATCTTCCAATGTCCCTGACTTGCAGCAAGATGTAATGCACAGAAGCCTTCAAATGTCTTTGTCTTGATGTAGTTTTCAGATGAATCTATGAAAGAATAAACTATCAATTAGAAGATATCACTTCTATTTCTTGGGATTAAAAAACAAAGATTCTAAGAAGAATTTAATAAAATATTAAAAGATAAGTATAAATGGGAGGTCTTGTAGTTTAAAACTCTAGAAAACCAAGAAAAAGTTCTATACGGGTCACAGTGTAAACAGCTCTCCAGTAGTCCTAACACAGATTCTGCCCACATACTCATTTCTCCTCTATTTTTTGGTAATTGGGGGAAAGAGAGTGGCAGGAATTAAAAGGAAACATAAGAGCAAGATTAAAGATTTACTGAAATATTAACAAACTTGATTTTTTGAATTTCCGAATTTCCATGAGAAAATGGTCTCATTTGTAGCATTATTTCTTTGCATTCAACTAATAAGATGAAGGCAGTTTAAAATACACGTTTTCTAAGCTAAAACTACATTCTACTCACTAATGAAGACTGCATTTCTAAATAATAAAATGCACTCCAAATAAATTGAATTGTAACCAACAATTTATAAGGAACTTATGAATTAACTGACTTTTAAGTTTTCTGGGGTTTGTTAAGAAAATTTCTAAGTTTTGGTAACATTCAAGTTATGGAAATAATGTCCACATTAAATTTTCTGAAACTCCACAACAAAAGGTAATATTAAGTGACTTTCTTACTTGGCTTCCAAAACAATCAGATTCTAAACCCACAATAGAGGGATGGGCTGTAAGATGACTGGGGAAGGCATTTCTGAGAGTATTGATAAAAACAAAAAGTAGACAAATTTTAAGTAATATCTTTCTTGAAATATCAGAATTAAAACTAATGCTCCTGACTAAAACAATCACTGGTTCTAAGTAATTCTTATAATCATAACTCACTACTGGGGGTCTAAGCTACAACACAAATTTAAAAAATCAGCCTCCAACTTTATAAGATACACAACTAAATGGCAAGATAGAGTAGTTATATTTTAAAAGTTCCTATCACAAAGAAAGTGTTCCCCAGGTAAGTCAGAAACAGACATTTATTCAGCTATCCACAAAACTATCACGTTAAGGGACTTCCTGATGAGCCAGTAGCTAAATTCCACACTCCCAATGCAGGGGGCCTGGTTTCAATCCCTAGTCAGGGACCTAGGTCCCACATGCTCTAACTAAGAATTTGCATGCCACAACTAAAACCTGGTACAGCCAAATAAACAAATTAAAAAAAAAAATGTAATCTATTTCTATATATGTTGAAATTTTCTATAGAACATTTATACAGAGATATAGGTTCGATACAGATACATAAATAGCTCCCCAAAAGAAAATTTCAACATGATAGAGATGCTGATTCTTCCCAAAATAATAATAAATTTATTATAATTCTAAGCAAAATGTCAACAGAACTGAATGTTACTTGATTGACTGGTTTTATACCAGTAAAGTGACTGATGTTGATAGGGGTTGGGGAGAGTAGATAAGAATAACAAAGAATTTAGAAAAATAAAACAAGGAAAATATTGAGGGGAGCCTAGACTTTAAAAATTAAACCATGTGTTAAACTTAGAATAATAGAATAATGTGGTCCATCTGAACACAACTCTTTTTTCCCCCTTAAACTTAACTGTATTACTTGTTATTAACAAAAACAATCTACAAAACATGAGGGAATCCACCCACGAGAACTTTTTAAATTAATGCAGATTTTGACATAGCTGTAGAGCTTGATAAAGAACTAAGAGTTCAAAGCAACATATTAACTTGGTTTTGAATCTTATAATTTTTCACTCTTATCTTTAAATTGCAAAATAGTGCAAAAAGCAATTTTCATTAACTTAACACTTTTAAACAAATACCCAAGCAGTTTCCCAGTCATCTGTATTCATGCTCTGCTCACAGAACCTCCAGTGGTGGTGATGCCTTTGTGACAACAGGCTGAGACTGTAATAAAG
The DNA here is from genome assembly GCF_000754665.1 of Bison bison bison. Lineage (NCBI taxonomy): Eukaryota > Metazoa > Chordata > Mammalia > Artiodactyla > Bovidae > Bison > Bison bison. The sequence continues at coordinate 2,599,982 of NW_011494738.1, read as the reverse complement.
AGTCCCCATCCTAATCTCTGTTAATGCAGGAGATACTCTAACAGTGATCTTTAGTTAGGAAGACCCAGCTTGAGATCTGTGAGATCAACGAAGACTTCCGAGGGCAGGGGACCCATGAGCTGACATTTCAGTGATGAGCAGGTGCTGGGGAAAGGGAGGCAGTGAAGAATACTCCTTATGTGAAAGGAGAACAGAGAGCAGGAGGACCTGAAGGGAGGCCAGTCAGGAGGCTGGGAAGTGATGACGATCCTCTCCTTGACAAAACTTTAGCCAGTCTCTTCTGAGCCTTCTTGAATAGGCCTAGACCCCATCCCAGGCCCCACATTCCCCAGTCGTATCTTTGGCCTCCCTAGCCCAGTTCCAGAAAAAATCCTGCTGAGTCAATTTAGCAAGAATCCCCCTACCCTGATACCCCCTCTTACTGGTTTTCCACTCATGAATCTCCTCACTCTGTTCCTTGACTATAAATTCTCACTATCATTATGTTCAAAGTTTAGCCAGCTCTCTTCCTCTGTCATGATAGTCTTGACAATGATTGCAATAACCCTGAATACACATTCTTATTCACTAAGCTAAATTGCCTTATTTATCTAAGGATTTCTAATATCTGTTATCATACCCAGCATAATATTTTCTTAATATGAACTAATATAAAGCACTATGAGTTAGATCATTTATTTGCCACATAAACGCACTTGTTCATAACGTTATAATTAATTACAAAAGTTTAAGTAACCTTTAGTCAGCAAATAGTTTAATATAGAACGGCATGATTAACTGTCAATACCAATTACACCAAACTTCCAATACAAGAAAGAAGAAAAGCAAATTTGTGATTTGTGCTAAAACTTTATACAGAAAGCTAAAGTGAAATATATTTATATATATATACAATACATACATATATATGCATATTAAACTTCTAAGTAATCCATACTACACTTGAGTGTTCTCCAACTTGAATGAGAAGGCCATGTATGACTGATTTCTAGGCTAGATTCTGGATCCAAAATAATGGTAAGCCAAAGCCTTTCTCACCATTTAAGACTCTTCCATCATTTTTTCTAGGCCTGAGCACCTTCATACTTTAGCGTACTAATAGAATGCTTTAGGAATCTCTGACAGTTCACTAATATTAGATGAAGTTCAAAAAGGCAGAAATTATATAATAAAAGACAATATAATGCAAGAGCTGAGCCACAAAAGATCAAGAGAATTATGAATCATATAAAACAAGGGTATAGAAAGTATAAAGAACGACAGAAATGTCAAACCTGCTTTGGAAACTTTTAAGATTAACCTGCAATACCAGGTTCACTGGTACAGATATGAAGATGCCACTGTCAGCAGCAAAAGAAAGCTCACTTCACCCTTCAAGACTAGAAATGTTCATAGGTCACCATCACTTTAAAAATACCTCCTTATATGAAACTGTATGCTAGCTAGACTTTTACAACATAGTCAGTTACATTGTACATTGACCAGTCTCCACTGGTCTTTTTTTTTTTGAATCACTCAGAAAAGTTCTAATTATAATCTTTCTTTAAAAGGCAGAGGACCTGAATAAAGTACGAACTTTAAGGGATGAGGCAGGGGAATTCAGAAAACATTTCTGAAAGTGACTAATAGGTTATATAGACCTTTTGTTTCATTTTAGTTGGATTTTTCTAGTTAGTGAATCAGAACCATACAGAACAACCAAACTCAAAGAAGACTGAGACCAAAAATGTCACCACCTACTAGAACAAGTCATATACAAGCTCCTACCCTCTGAAAATCCTGTTTCTTCTCTCCATCAGTCAGTCAGTCAGTTCAGTCACTCAGTTACGTCCAACTCTGCAACCCCATGGACTGCAGCACACCAGGCCTCCCTGTCCATCATCAACTCCCAGAGTTTACTTAAACTCACGTCCATTGAGTCAGTGATGCCACCCAACCATCTCATCCTCTGTCGTCCCCTTCTCCACCCACCTTCAATCTTTCCCAGCATCAGGGTCTTTTCAAAATGAGTCAGCTCTTCACACCTGGTGGCCAAAATATTGGACTTCAGCATCAGTCCTTGCAATGAATATTCTGGACTGATTTTCTTTCGGATGGACTGGTTGGATCTCTGTGCAGTCCAAGGGGCTCTCAAGAGTCTTCTCCAACACCACAGTTCTAAAGTATCAATTATTTGGTGCTTAGCTTTCTTTATGGTTCAGCTCTCACATCTATACATGACTATTGGAAAAACAATAGGTTTGACTAGACAGACCTTTGTTGGGAAAGTAATATTTCTGCTTTTTAATATGCTGTCTAGGTTGGTCATAACTTTTCTTCCAAGGAGCCAGTGACTTTTAATTTCATTGCTGCAGTCACCATCTGCAGTGATTTTGGCCCCTGAAAAAAATAAAGTCTGTTACTGTTTTCACTGTTGGCCCATATTTGCCATTAAGTGATGGGACCAGATGCCATGATTTTCATTTCTGTATGGTGAGTTTTAAGCCAAGTTTTGCACTCTCCTCTTTCTCTTTCATCAAGAGGCTCTTTAGTTCTGCTTCCATTTCTGCCATAAGGGTGGTGTCATCTGTATATCTGAGGTTATTGATATTTCTCCCGGCAATCTTGATTCCAGCTTGTGCTTCATCCAGCCCAGTTTTTCTCATGATGTACTCTGCATGTAAGTTAAATAAGCAGGGTAACAATATACACCCTTGACGTACTCCTTTCCCAATCTGGACCCAGTTTATTGTTCCATGTCAAGTTCTAACTGTTGCTTCTTGACCAGCATACAGATTTCTCAGGAGGCAGGACAGGTGGTCTGGTATTCCCATCTCTTTCAGAATTTTCCACAGTTTGTTGTGGTCCACACAGTCAAAGGCTTTGGCATAGTCAATAAAGCAGAAATAGATGTTTTTCTGGAACTCTCTTGCTTTCAATGATCCAGCGGATGTTGGCAATCTGATCTCTGGTTCCTCTACCTTTTCTAAATCCAGCTTGAACATCTGGAAGTTCACAGTTCACGTACTACTGAAATTCTTCATCAGTTCAGTTCAGTTGCTTAGTCATGTCCGACTCTTTGCAACCCCATGAACCGCAGCACGCCAGGCCTCCCTGTCTATCACCAACTCCCAGAGTTTACCCAAACTCATGCCCATTGAGTCAGTGATGCCATCTAACCATCTCATCCTCTGTCGTCCCCTTTTCCTCCTGCCTTCAATCTTTCCCAACATCTGGGTCTTTTCAAATGAGTCCACCCTAATCCTTGTGTATATATTGCAAGTAAATTAGATTTATCCAAAATTTATTTCATAATAGTCAACTCTAATAAAAATAGCAAGAGATTTTTATTTGACCTTTATATCAACTATGTTAACTATGGGTGGCCATCTTATCCTCTAAAAACATCAAGTCTAAAAAAAAAAAACAGTCATTAACAATGAAGATGGTATTTTTAATTTCTAAAAGAAAACACAAATGATTTACATAGCCAGTTCAAACATATTAAGTCAAAAGCATGCCTAATTTTATTCAGCAGCTAAAAGGAAAAAAAAATTATAAAACTGATGTGGGGGTACTTCCCTGTGCTCCAACAGTTAAGATTCCTTGTTCCCAATGCAGAGGGTGTGGGTTCAATCCCTGATCGGGAAAGTAAGATCCCACATTCTGAGTGGCCAAAAAGAAAAAAAGAAAACACTGATGTAGAAAGAGATAACAGTGTATCTAGAATGAGCTTTTTAACCAGAAACAGATATTCAAATCCATGCCTTTGTCACCAGAGATAGTTTGGGAATTCAAGCTATAGAATTAACTTCAAACAAATTCTGAACACATGCATTTTAAAATTTGAGTCATAAATCTTATTTTTTTAGTATCTTTAAACATTCAACTATAACAGACTCTAGAACATGTGATTTAAAAAGAAACCATGACAAACTGCCTGCATCATGATTTTTAGAGACTTTAGCCTTCCTATCACTCATCCCTTAAAACAAAACGAACAAAAAGCCAAGCCAAAAACACTGTAAGGATTATTTTCTTTCTAATCCATGAGGAAATCAGTCATTTTGATGAGCTATAGCCCTAAAAGACTACCTTCTGAATAGCCGTGCCTGGTGATGGTAAGTATAAAGAAAAGAAAAATCTGAGTTTCCATGATTAATGAAACGTAAACAGTGCACCAAATGTCATAACATGGAGTGTTATGTTCAATCTCAGTTTAAATTAACTGAACGTTAAAAATGCTTATTTTGACTAAACACTGGAAGCACGCTATAGTGGGAAAACATGAGTCAGAGAAAAGGATTCAAGTCAAATTTCCTAGTTCATTACATAAATTTTGACAAGTCCATTTCTCTAAGCCTTGCTTGATCTTTTCAACAATAAAATGGGTATAACAATGCCTCAATAGCAGCTTTGTATTTATTAGATAAATAATGTAAATCAAGCATCTAGTACAATGATTGCCACAAAGCAGGGCTCAATCACCATTAGCTCTCTTTCCATGCCCTGTTTCCTAAGTGTCAAACTCTTTGCTTAGTCTCATTTACTGAGCTCTTCACTCAGCAGTGTGCTGGCAAATGTGTAACTGGCTCAGAGGGAGAAGGAAAAAAAAGTTTATGGTATTGGTTTGTAGCACTGGCTGAGTTCTGGGGTAAAAACACTTCCACATAGCTGACCTCAACCTATGAGCATGAAGTCAATCAAATACAGAGTTGGAAAAAGATGTACATGATTACTCTCTGTCCCATTACTCTTGTTTTATTTTTCCACAACACTTTCGCCTTTTGAAATTATCTTGATTAACTGCTTAGGTATTTATTGTCTGTTCCCACCCTCACAGGATTAAAAACACCATAAAAGCAGAGATCTTGTCCCTCCCGCTCTCTTCTGTATCTCATTAAATATAAAAGCAAATTAATTGCTGAGTCCCAAAATTAAGGAAACCATAAAGTATTTCTAAAAAAGACTAATATACTCACACCCTCAATTTCAGCAGCACTGCTCTTTTTCTTTGGAGAAAGAATAAAAAATAAACATAACCAGTAACTACCAAATACTTAAATTAAAACAGCAGATACTTTTGCCATATCACCTAGCTTAGCAAGAAAAATCAGCCAGGCAGAAGCACCTACATATAAAGGACAACATTTATAGATGTGTAGCTGGAACACCATACTTACATAATTCAAGGTGGGCAATCTAAACATTCTTAATAACACAGAGGCAGTCACTGTATGACTACAGAAAGGTAAACAAATATTACTGTTAGTAAGTCATGTATTACCACTTTTTTTATTAATACAGCTTGTAAGTCCAACCTTTCATACGGTGAATTAACTTTACCTGCACGAATTAACATCCGCAAACATTCTACAGAGTTGTGATAAGATGCTTCGTGAATTGGCATCCATCCCCTGTTATCAGCAACATCAATGCTACGCCCCTTTTTGAGCAGTTTTCTTAATACTTTAACATTGCCTTCTCTGGCAGCAAGTCCAACCGTGGAGCATGTATCAGCATATGCCTCTGTAAAATCCATTCTTTTGACCAATCTACAAAACAAGGTAGAAAGAAAACACTATCATTAATAAATACTGTACTCCTAATTATTAAAAGATCACAGCTGATCTGTGGCATCTATTACATAATTGCTGAGGAAGAGCCTCAGCTTCTATGCTATCTACTATGCTATCTTCTATGCTATCAACTTCTATGCTATCTCAGTAGAGATAGCAACCTGTCATGTCATCATCTCTGCTAGACTAAACCAGGAAGTCTCTCTGTTTGGGGTAGGATTCCTTAGAGTGCTCATATTAAAGGTATCAAGGGAGTTTAAAGTGTTCTGTCACTCCTTGTCTGAACAACTTCTTCCTGCAGCCTTCTTCTTCCATTCAGACTCCAACAAAATACAGTCATTGGAATGCTGTTGATGAGAAAGCGTAAGGCCCTCAGTTAACCCCAAATGTATACTCTACTGTGTAGGGATGGCCATTTAACTACCAGCAACATTCAGCTTCAAGAATTAATTTCATAGCCCTTTACAGGAAAAAGCTAAACACACACACACACACAAAAAAAAAAAAAACAGAAAGAAGTGAAAGACTTTTTTTAAAGAACAAAAATAAGCAGTAATTCTAGTTTTTCTGCACCTGCAAGTCCTTTCCAGAAGGAGCGAAACTCTCAGGTTCTCTTTCCTTGATCAAACAGCCCCACTGACTGAATATGCTAAAATGAACAAAGAGCATCATAAAAAGATGGGTTCAGCTTTTCTACACTAGCCCAGAATGTTTTTCACAGAATTACTGCCCTCTTCTCACAATCTCCCTTCAAAGTTCATCTCAAGTTCCCCTGGAGTCAGTGTCCTATATAGCTCAGAATGTGACTCTTACAAAGACGATTTCTTGTTAGTCAAGCTATGAGGCAGATTAGGCTAAGACCCAGGATTTCAGGGCAATGGTTATCTCCCAAGGGGTAGCCCTTTCTCAGTAACACTTCAGTTTCATCCTTCCTTCAGTTTTTCTAAAGATCTTAGGAGGTAGTTCAGGAAATGCTAACAACATGTCTAGTCCAGTATGGGTAAAGAGGTTTCTAGAGCCATATTCTAAATAATTTAATCAGAAAGGTAGATTTGAGCAAAGAGGTTAAAAGTAAACATACACAGTATTTCTTGTACTGCTAGAAAAATTTAAACGTATCTATGGTCATATTTGGAGAAGGCAATGGCAACCACTCCAGTTCTCTAGCCTGGAAAATCCCATGGATGGAGAAGCCTGGTAGGCTGCAGTCCATGGGGTTGCTAAGAGTCGGACACTACTGAGCGACTTCACTTTCATTTTTCACTTTCATACATTGGAGAAGGAAATGGCAACCCACTCCAGTGTTCTTGCCTGGAGAATCCCAGGGTTGGGGGAGCCTGACGGGCTGCCATCTCTGGGGTCACGTAGAGTCAGACACGACTGAAGCGACATAGCAGCAGCATGGTCATATTTTGGAGAAGGCAATCGCAACCCACTCCAGTACTCTTGCCTGGGAAATCCCATGGACGGAGGAGCCTGGTAGGCTACAGTCCATGGGATCACGAAGAGTTGGACATGACTGAGCCACTTCACTTTCACTTTTCACTTTCATGCACTGGAGAAGAAAATGGCAACCCACTCCATATTCTTGCCTGGAGAATCCAGGAATGGGAGCCTGGTGAGCTGCCATCTATGGGGTCGCACAGAGTCAGACACGACTGACATGACTTAGCAGTAGTAGCATGGTCATATTTGGGGGTTCCAAGGTGGCATGGCACAGAGGTAAAGAAACCGCCTGCAAATGCAGGATTCACATGCAGGAGACTCAGCTCAATCCCTGGGTTGGGAAGATCCTTTTAAGCAGGTATCAGCAACTCACTCTAGTATTTTTGCCTGGAAAATTCCATGGACAGAGGATCCTGGCAGGCTACAGTCAATGGGGTCGCAAAAAGTCAGATGCGACTGCGCACACACACAATGGTCATATTTAAATATTAAAACTGATTCTATAGAGAGCTAAGGTTAGCTACGATTTAATCTGATTGAATCAACTGGTCCATTACTAAGAAAGTGAAGATATTTACTACAGAACATTTAATCATTCAGTTAATAATTATTTACTGAACACCAATTAAATGATCAGCAATAAGGAGAATATAAGATCACAAAGACATAAATTCTATCTCGTTATGTACCATCTCACAGAAACAATAAATATATGTGATTCAAAATAGAAAACAGAAAGCGCCATAAGAGAAGTATAGAGAGAGAGTCATGAGTAGTCAAAGCAGGGGAAAACTACTTCAAGCTGTACCTAAAAGATAAGGGAGGCTGTGACACTGAGATAACATGCAAAAGAGCATTTCTAGACAGAAGGAAAAAAACATAACTAAACTTATGGAAATGAACAAGCAAGGGTGAGTAAGGTCCAGTGAGTAAAGGAAGCAATCAATTCACTTTGGAAGGATTAGGTACACAGTAGAAAACTGAGATTACAGAGGTAGCCAAATTATGGAGAATCTTGAATGCTAAACTGTACATTTCTGAACCACACTACTTGTAGCGAGGGCCATTACATCCAAGTTTCACAAAAAAGAACAAATCACACACTTTAGGACAATTTATAAACATATTCATCTAAGAGAAAAAAACTTTTTTTTCTACATAGGAAAATCACACACACACACACATACAAGAGTACTATTCCAAAGACATTAAAAACAGCATTCAAGTAAAAACAGGTAAGCATCCCTTCTGGCTTTTCTCACAGTTACAAATACTGTTAATAGATCCAGATTAATATGCAGTAATCTGAAAAAAATTAACAGAACTGGATATCTTTGTACTTAAGAGAAAGAGAGTCCAAAAGAAATGTACTATAATAGCAGTATCGTTCTCTTCAACCCTTAATACAACAAGTTAACATGAATAAACTGTTTATCTTACTTAGGGACTTCCTTGCTGGTTCAGTAGCTAAAATCCCAAGTTTCCAATGCAGGGTGCCAGAGTTCAATCCCTACTCAGGAAACTAGATCCTACATGCTGTGACTAATATTTTGCATGTCTCAACAAAACTGAAGAGCCCGTGTGTGCAACCAAGACCCAGCAAGGCAAATAAATAAAGATCTCTTTTAATAAAACCTATGTTCTAGACTAAAAGAGAATACAAAGAAAATACATATAATGTACTAACAAATATGTATGATAAATATACCTCAGCTTGACCTAAACTGGTAAAATATCAGCTATAAAAATAAATCTTGAGGCACTTAAGGAAATCTGAACATAGAATAAATATTTGATGATGTAATTATTCTTAGATGTAATACTGGCACTCTGGTTATTAAGAAAATGTCCTTATTCTTAGAATTACTTAGCAGTTAAGTCACAGCACAAGCAGCTTCAGACATTTCAAAGTATATAAAGAGAAATAAAAGGTAAAGCAACTGTGGCAAAATGTTAAGTATTGGATCCATGTGGAGGACATAAATGGTCACCATACTCTATATTTCTAACTTTTCTGTATGTTTGAAATTTAACAGAAAAATTGGGAGAGGGAAACTAACCATTCCAGGCAATGTGAAACCACAACTTGAAGAAAGTTAAGACCTGGTTACTCTTAAATTAAGTTTTTCTTTGTGACATTTTTCTGCTGACTTCTTAAGAGTATAAATAATACTCTTTGAACCTGGATGTTCTAGTATTCTTTTACACAGTTGAAGACTATAAAACATAAAAAAGAACAAGCATTTCTTGAGCTTCTGTTCTCACATAAACATGGCCTTGATGGCCCAAGTGAGCTTCCTAAACAGTATTTCCGAGCAGCAGCTCTAACCTGAAGATCAAAACGTTTTTTAGGATACTTGACCTGTGGGATAAACTCATGAAATCTGTTCAATTCTTCAACAGAGAAACGTACACAGATGCCAGGAGGTCCCACATATGGCTTCCAAAGCCTATGCACAAGCTAAAAACATTTATCTACATTTTTCTGAGTGAGTTTCTGAGTATACTAAAGATGACTAAGATAGTTTCACACAGAAAATTTTAATATATAAGCAGTTTTTGCTGAAATAATGATAGCTCTTCCATAGCCACAAAACTTCTGTAGTAAACTTTGTTTTTGAAAGGTAAAAAAGATTTTTTTAATGTAAATAAAGTCAAATACAGATTACAATCCGAGCTTGCATTCCCCTAGCTCTTGTTAAATGGGCAGAAATCCAGTTTTCAAAGCATAAGAAATGTCTTTCTACGTGCCACATAAGGTGCCCATAAACAGTTCGTCTCCGTGTATCTAGACCACGCCACCCAAGATACCCACCCTCTCCCTCCTCCTCCCATTTGAAAAAAGTAAATACACCCAACCTTAAAGCCACACTGAAAGGATTGTGGGTACTGTAGTCTTCTGACCACACGCACCTCCGGAAAGGTAGGGTGATAAACAGAGGCTGCTGAAAAATCCATTGCTTACCAGGGAGGAAATCAATGCTTCCAAATACCCTAAGCAAGCAGACAAAATAACAATGTTGACTGAGGCAGAGTAGGAAACCGTTCCGCGAACTGCAAGTCCCAGTGTGCTTTGCGCCCCCAAGAAGGGAGTGCAGGCTTTTGCGCCTACGCAGCCGGTTTCTTGCGTCCGGAAAGTCGTAGACTTTGCCGGCAGCACCTCCAAGACAGCAGCTCAGAGACCACGAGGGGACGGCCGCTGCCGCCGCCGCCACCACCGCCAGCCACCACGGAGGAAAAGCAAGGGAAGGATGTGGGTTTTTGGTTACGGGTCTCTCATCTGGAAGGTGGACTTCCCATATCAGGACAAGCTGGTTGGCTATATCTCAGGCTACAGCAGGCGCTTCTGGCAGGGCAGCACCGACCACCGCGGAGTTCCTGGCAAGGTGAGGCGCAACCTGTCCCCCACACTTACTGTCCCCGGAGTTCTGTTCCTCAAGTCCTTGTCCAGCTCTGCAGGACTCAACACCCCACCACCGAAGGTCAGTAGGTTAAGGATACTGCTGCTACCTCTGTGCACCTTCCTCGGCCACCTGCCCCCGACTCTGGGATCCTAAACCAAGGGCAGTCCTTTTGAAGCCGCTGGAGATGCTGGTG
>NW_011494738.1:2583787-2589281 GCF_000754665.1 Bison bison bison | reverse complement strand
CCCCAACCCCACCCCCGCCACAAAAAGGTGGGAAGATAAACCTTCCTGTCACCACGGAGTTGAAATACTAAAATCAACTAGTAAATTCAGCTTCTTAGCAATTAAGTTTGTTGGCATTTTTACATTCTGCCAGATTTTCATTGGTCTGAGTTTAAACGTGCATGTTATTTCTGGGATTTCTTTTTATCTTTCCAAAGGTTTTATGACACCTATGGTCACAGAAAAACTAGTTTCCAAAATTATCTCTGGTTATAAAGGAACTTATGTTGATCACCTTGGTTGTCAGGTACTTCAGAAGTTGAGTCCAGCTTTGGTACCTAAGTAGCACAGTACCAATACTATATCCAACATTAATGTTTTTTTCTTCAATGGTTCTCCTCTAAATTGTAAATGTGAAATTAAGTTCTCTGATCCATTCTTCAGTCAGTTATGCAGGGACATTTATCTTAATACATTGTAAATACAGAGAATAACAGCTCACTGCTTATGCAAATCAGCCTCGTTTTTGTCTGCAAGACAAGTAATCCATAAGGAAAACTAAATTTTGGGTAATAATTTGGATAAGTTGAACACTTATTATAGCTAACTTTTAAAAGAGTACAAAATGTTTAATTGCTTATATGTTATCTAAAATACTAAGAATTATATGAGTTTACCACTTTCTTTAAAAAAAATTAATACTGGCTCAAAAGCAGGAAATCTAAAATGCTAGAAATCAGATGTAGAAAGAGATTGAGGTTAATTCCAAAGAAATACCTGTTGTCTTGCATCATGGAAAAGGGAAGAGAAGAAGGCTGTAGTTTGCACCTGCTCATAAATGAGACACAGCATTAAAATCATTCAAAAAAAAAAAAAGCCATTCTACCTCAACTAGAGTTGGTAAATTAAGAATCTGGCTTTAAGGTAGACAATGACTTGAAAACAGGGTAGTGATTTACCACCAAATGCACATTTACAGGCCAAAAGAGATTTCATGGCCAAACTATCTCCAAGAATATTGTAAAATAACATTTAAGACTTTAAAGTTAAATAAAATGCCTTTTGAGTTGTCAGATATGAGCGTTTACAACTGCCATTCTGCAAAGGAATGCCTTACTAGGCTTCAGTTTAAAAAACCAAGTATTAAATACTTAAATGGTTAGAACAGCATATTTCAGTACTCTACTCTCAACCAAAATGTTTGTTACACAGCACACTGAGTTATGTACACTGTCAAAACAAACTGATGATAAGAAATTGCCAAGTCAATACAACAATTCATGAATCTTTAATAAAATATTAAAGAAGGTAGCTATAAAAGTCAATATCTCTTTTTACTTAAATATTCTAAAATATAAGGTAGGAAAGCTGGGGGCGGGGGTGCTGCAATGGCTAACAGTTTGATACCAATTTTTATTTAAAGAATCCATCCTAGCATATTGAAGGAAAACCTAAAGCATTAAACATTTTCTAAGTATACTGTTCTGCTTTTAGCAGAAAGAACATTATTTTACTTCACATTTTCTATTATAATAGAGCACAAGCTTTATATAAATACTAACTGTATGACAAACAGAAATACAAAAGGCTACAGAAATACCTAGCAAATTAGCAGAATAATGTAGATTCTACATAGCACTATGTTTTTTACAGCAACATATGCTCCTAGTGAGCTAGTCATCAGTACATATGAAATGTGATGTTACTAAACAAATGTTGGACTCATTTCCACATACTGTAATGTGACATTTGTAGGAAAAATGCCAAACCTACTTCCTTTCCTAATTATGCTTTCTTTTTAGCTTCATTAAACTTTAATATCTTCCTAAGTTTAATTAAGCATCTCATTTATTTCTAACAAAACTAGCAATTTCTTATCAAATTAAGGATTTATTTAAATGTGAAAAAGTGTTCACATCAGAAAGAATATATTCCAATTTCAAAAAGAGAAAACATTTTAACACAAGAGATGATCATGAATATTTATAAATCTCTAACATTTCTAGACGGTGATCAGAAACATGAACCATTGCCCAATGAAAGGACCCAACATGGCTCATATTTCACATCCTCCAATCCTATTCACCTTTCAAGACCCCTTTTCAGTTTCAATGCCCTCCCCCCAAAATTTAAGTACACTTACAAATTAACATTGTTACCCCAATAATAATAGGAACAAACAGCTTAAGTTTTATAAAATATTTCTGGGTAAATATATCAGTAGTGTCAACAGTGTATGTGTATTTCATCCATAAGCAGTCAAAGGGACCCATCTATTTTCCCTTAATGATTCCCTACATATGCTCTTTGTTTTCTGTTTCAATTGTCATCACCTACATCAAGGACTTTACTACCTCTCCCCCTTTCAACAATTACTACTGAGCGCTCACATATAAATGGAAAACACCTATGCAAACAACAATACCTAATAAGTGCTGTAAGAGAAAAGGTACAATGAGAGTTTAGAAGGAGCTGCTGCAAAGTTGCCTGAAAAGACAGCCAAGCCTTTACAAAAAGAGTGGCAGGAGGATATCCAAGGGATTCTAAAGAAGGGCATTCCACTCTGCTGTGCAATGCTGTGCTGTACCTAGTCGCCCAGTCATGTCCGACTCTGCGACCCCATGGACTATAGCCCACCAGGCTCCTCTGTCCATGGGGATTCTCCAGGCAAGAATACTGGAGTGGGTTCCACACCCTCCTCCAGGGCATCTTCCCAACCCAGGGATTGAACCCAGGTCTCAAACCCAGGTATCCGTATTGCGGGCGGACTCTTTAACGTCTGAGCCACCAGGGAAGCCACCATTCCACTCTGGGCACTGGTATATTCAAAGATATGAATGTTTGTAAAGGTCCCATCACTTTATAGCAAATAGATGGGAAAAAAATGCAAACAGTGACAGGCTTTATTTTCTTGGGCTCCAAAATCACTGCAGATGGTGACTGCAGCCATGAAATTAAAAGTCACTTGCTCCTTGGAAGAAAAGCTATGACCAAGCTAGACAGCACATTAAAAAGCAGAGATACTATTTTGCCAACAAAGGTCCGTCCAGTTAAAGCTATGGTTTTTCCAATAGTCATGTATGGATGTGATAGTTGGACTATAAAGAAAGCTGAGTGCCCAAGAATTGATGCTTTTGAACTGTGGTGTTAGAGAAGACTCTTGAGAGTCCCTTGGACTGCAATGAGATCCAACCAGTCAATCCTAAAGGAAATCAGTCCTGAATATTCATTAGAAGGACTGATGCTGAAGCTGAAACTCCAATATTTTGGCCACCTGATGAGAAGAACTGACTCATGTGAAAAGACCCTGATGCTGGGAAAGATTGAAGGGAGGAGGAGAAGGGGACAACAGAGGATGAGATGGTTGGATGGCAGCACCAACTGGATGGACATGAGTTTAAGCAAGCTCTGAGAGTTGGTGATGGACAGGGAGGCTTGGCATGCTGCAGTCCATGGGTCGCAAAGAGTTGGACACGACTGAGCAACTGAACTGAAAAATTATAAATAATTCATTACAGCTTGAGAAGGAAAGTGGTAAGAAGTGAGGTTTGTAGTTAACTCATGCAAAGGAATTTTTATTCTGTAGAATATTATAACCCTGAAAAATTTAAAGCACAGGAAAACTCAAAACCCAATTTTGCAAACAAAAAGTCAACCTAGGGCCATGTAGAACAAACTGGAGACAGAGAGCGAAAACCCTGAGGAAACTAAAGAATGATGAGAAAACAAATTTAGAAAATAATCGGAAGATAAAGCTACCAAGAATTAGTGACTAAGCTGGTGAAAGGGGAAGCAAGGAAAGGTGGAAAGCAGAGCTTGTCCCACAGACCACAAACATTACTTGCTCACAGTCTACCTCCTTCCCACTTAAATGTGTATGCTATATACTTTACCACCACGAACATCCTTGTATTGGTGGACCCTGATGCTGGGAAAAACTGAAGGCTGAAGGAGAAGGGGACAACAGAGGACGAGATGGTTGGATGGCATCACTGACTCAGTGGACATGAGTTTGAGCAAGCTCCGGGAGATGGTGAAGGACAGGGAAGTCTGGCATGCTGCAGTCTATGGGGTCACAAAGAGTCAGACACAGCTGAGCGACTGAACAGCAAATTAACACACTGATCTTGCCAAAGCATCTGCTTTTATCATGCCAGTCACCTACTAACTTGAGTGCTACAGTAGCGCCTCATTTCCTGTTTCTCCCAAATTTCAGTGGCTTGTTTTCTCCATTGTCCCCCAATTTCAACTCCAATCTTCAGCTTTCAAATTTGACTCTATCCTATTTCTCCAGTTATCTTTCTGAATCATCTTCCATTCATGGAGAAGCCTCTGCTAAAGTCAGACACTTTGGCCTGGTTTAATTCTGCTTCTAGACCCTTACTCAGAATTGTGTCTTTCTTTCTGACCACCCAAGACTCATAATTATTACTTCACTTAATAAACAGCATACATCACAACCCTTAAGTATTCTCTACCTATTTCATATGTTAATAAGTTCATATTCCAGACTTACAATATAAGCTTTTAAAAACCAGAATCAGTTTTATCGTCTCTCCAACAAAGAATAGGTATTCAATAAATAGTTCCAAAATCACTTTGAAATCGAAGGTAATACGGCAATTCCTACATGACCCCCATCAATATATGTATCCTCACTGTAGCATTATCTTAAATAGAAAGAAAGCTAAATATAAATGTCCAACAGTACAAAGATGTTTAAATTATAGCTCACTGATGATGGTAGAGTATCATGCACCTATTAATAAGTATCAGAAGACTAACAGGAAAATTAAATTAAAAAACATAATCCAAAATTCCATGTGTTCCATGATTACAAATTATCTATACAAATGGACAAAGACTAGAGGGATATAGAAACGAGGATAGCACAAATATCTGAATGGTGTAGGTTCACTCTGTGTCACACAGCAGGCATACAAGTAGGTAAAGTTGTGGCTTACAACTTTCTCACTAATGTCAATAAATACACAACCATTGACACTAGGTAGGACTTGTATTAAAAAAAAAAAAGCAAATTCTCAGAATGTACCAGACTTACAGAATCAGAAACTACCTCCAAGTAATTTTTATCTACACTTGAGAACCACTTCTCTATAGGAAAGTACCCTGGAATTTCATGTTTTGTTCCTCAGTGGAACACTATAGCAATCTTTATTCCCTGAAGAGGAAAAAGTGATAAGAATATTTATTATAGTTGCTTCTTCCTTTTGCTTTTGATTTCAGTCACAGGTGTGTTTTTTAATATATCCATTCTAAGTGAATACAATATACCTATTATACACAAATTTAAGAGAATTTTTTTAAAAGGCCAAGATAGTTTGGATAAGATAGATTCTTTTAATTCACTTTAAAATTTATCATAAAAAATAAGTACTTTTTAAAAAGTGCTCAGTATAAACAAATGAAGTTAAAATATTCCATGTCAACAGTAAGTTGCTAATGCTCAGTTAATGAACTTTAATTCAGGAAAAAAATTTCTTTTTTTTTTTTT
>NW_011494738.1:2570882-2583687 GCF_000754665.1 Bison bison bison | reverse complement strand
TTTTTTTTTTTTACTTTTCTTAAAACAGCCTGGAAGAGTTGTGACTCTTGTTGAAGACCCTGCGGTATGGTATAATGATTCTTTTTTGTATAGTCTTTAATCATAAAGTGTTAACATGTTTCACAGTCTTAATAATCAGTAAAATCTTATTAGCAGTCATCACAGATAATTTGAACTACACTGAGCCTAGAAATTCCTCTCTGTATTAGTTGTATTTCTTCTTATGTGCTGGGAAAAGTTGGGATGCAGAATTCAGGGTAGACAACGAAAAGCCAATGGCGCATAGTCTCATTTTTCCCTTCTTGATGAGTTTGTTGACTGAGAATTTTATGGTCTCCTTTGACATAAATTGGAGAAGGAAATGGCAACCCACTCAGGTATTCTTGCCTGGAGAATCCCATGGACTGAGCAGCCTGCTGGGTTACAGTCCACAGGGTCGCAAAGAGTCAGACATGACTGAGCGACTTCACTTTGACATTAATGGAGCCAACCCTCAGACAGCCAGATGAACACAAAGAATTAAATGAAAGCCTTAAAGCTTTCCTCACATTTGCTAGGAGTCTAATATTTCAGCAAAAATCTCAGTCATGAATTATCACTTTCTTTACTGCCTAATCTTATCGATAGCACAACAGGTTTTTTAAAAAGTATGGAGTACTAGAAAACTTATTTGATAGTTCTCTGTTTCTTAAATATTTTCAATCATTTTATTGAGATCCAAATTTTACATTGTGAAGTATTTAACTTTAGAAAGGACTTTGATATATAAAAATCAAAGCAGCAAAAATAATAAAAATCAAGCAGCTAGCTAGATGAATAATGGTGAAATTATGAAATGCTTTCATAACTTAAATTAGGGAAAACATCCATAAAAAATGGCTCCAAACTGGTAACTAAAACTCCTAATTAGAGGTAATAAAAGGTACTTTGTTCCTATAGAATGTTAATTTAGTCAAGATACTTAGCAACCTGAAGTTTAATAATTAAAAGTTGTCAAGACACTAAAAAATGTGTTACAAACTATAAATCTTGCTTGTATCACAGATATTTTACTGATACTACAAAAAATCTTTGCAGCTAAAGTACATTGCTTTTACTGACACTGTTCATAGGCTCCCTAGACAAAGAGTTTGCCATTTACTATTCTGGATGGAATAATTTACTAAGGATATTTGAAAGTTTACTCAGTGAAGAAATGAACAAATAAATGAACCTATTGCCTTAATAGTTGATTACTTTATTACAGAGCTTTTAAAATACAGAACTCAGAGAAGGAAATGGCAACCCACTCCAGTGTTCTTGCCTGGAGAATCCCAGGGACGGGGGGAGCCTGGTGGGCTGCCATCTATGGGGTTGCACAGAGTCGGACACGACTGAAGTGACTTAGCAGCAACCTAGAAACATATTAGAAACCCCTCCTGGAAAAGGCATGGAATTAGTGTATATCATGCTTGCTAAGTGCTTCCTAGGCTTTGTTTGGTAAGCCGTGAAAGTCACAAATCTCACATCATTATATAAAAAAATGAATATCTCTGTACTTTTGATGTGTATTTAATCATGGATCATACCGTGGATTGTTAAAGGTTTTATTTCAACTATGTGTGAAATCAATACATGATTATTAATAAAAGTGAATGGCTTTTAGTGTTAAAAAATAATAATAACAAAAAATGTAGAACTCTTTTGGCAAACCAGGGAACAACTAATATATTTTAAGGGCTTCCCTAGTGGCTCAGCAGTAAAGAATCCACCTATCAATGCAGATGTTGGTTTGATCCCTGGGTCAGGAAGATTCACTGGAGAAGGAAATGGCAACCCACTCCAGTGGGTTTCAGCATACTATCAGTGAAATGCTTATGGATTGAAGACTTAGAACTATATTTTTAATGACTAAATGAAGATCTGATATTTTTCATTTCAGTCCCATTAGGTAAAAGACATAATTTAAAAAATTTAAACAAAGAAAAATATCCTGGTATATAAGGAAATTAATTATTCAGACTGAAGAATTTAAAATGCTTATCTCCTTTATTATTTAGTATATACCTCTTCATTGCACATTAAGGGAAGCAAAACTGCACTGATTTCTAAGAATATAGAAGATACCTTCTAGCTCATAATCTATCTTCACCTACTTTAGCCTTGTAAATACTACATAAAACTTTCTTTTCATTTTTCAACAGGGTTCTGTATGGGGTGTTGCTTACAAACTGCCAGTAGGAAAGGAAGAAGAAGTAAAAGCATACCTTGATTTCAGAGAGAAAGGAGGCTACAGGACCACAACAGTCATTTTTTATCCAAAAGATTCCACAACAGAACCATTCAGTGTGTTGCTATATATTGGAACACGTGATAATCCTAATTATCTTGGTCCTGCAC
Organism: Bison bison bison; assembly: GCF_000754665.1. Taxonomy (NCBI): domain Eukaryota; kingdom Metazoa; phylum Chordata; class Mammalia; order Artiodactyla; family Bovidae; genus Bison; species Bison bison. The sequence continues at coordinate 2,581,308 of NW_011494738.1, read as the reverse complement.
CTCTGGAAGACATCGCTGAACAAATTTTTAATGCAGCTGGTCCAAGTGGAAAAAATACAGAATATCTTTTTGAACTTGCAAATTCTATGAGAAGCCTTGTGCCAGAAGATGCAGATGAGCATCTTTTCTCTTTAGAAAAATTAGTAAAGGAACGTTTAGAAGGAAAGCAGAACTTCAATTGCATAAAAAGACCTAACTGATTTTTCCAAACAAGCAGAACCTTTAATCTTCAGAGAATGGCTTCATTACACAATGGCAATATGATTTGTAAACGTGTTTACCTGAAAATCTTAGTTGTGTTTAATGTTGTAGTCAAGATAATATCTAAATTCATAGTTTAATTGCAGTTGGCCTGAAACTCATACATACTCAAAATATTGGGATATAGTTAAAGAAAAAATTCATTTCAATAATATAATGAATGATTCTCCAGCTATATGATATTGAATACTTGCTCATGAGAAGTTCTTTAGAAAAATACAATGAAGGACTCAGTTCAGATCTTGTTTTTATCTAAATAAATACAATTCTGTTGTTTCATATTGCAATACTATTTTAAAGTTGTGGAGAATTAGACCAAAAGTCCAGTAATTATAATAAGACTATGCCTTTAATATATTCCCATATGTTACTCTGTAATCATGGTTTAAAATAAATAAGCTTAAAATAACATATAATTAGATATGTATGGTAATATAGACAAGATTTTGGCCTGGATCGTGAACTTCTTTGTTTAGATTTTAAATGAAACTCCAATTTAAGCCAAAAAGTTAGCATTCTAATATAAAAATTTCCTTGGAATTATAATGTACTATATCTCTCCTTTTTTGAATAAATGTATTTGACTACATGGTAAAAACCCTTTCAGCTAGAAAAGCACAAATTATACAAATTATGTCTAACAATTTATCATTCAATTTGTATTAATCTTATACTGAAACTTAAAAAAAAAGATAGGCTTTTTGATATTACAAATTAACAGAAACATATATAATGAAAGTTTGCTGTTTGAAATGGCATTAAGAATTGTAATTTTTTAAAGTAAGAAGTGGTGTTACCTGATCATTTGCTACAGTTTTTTTTTTCCTTCTTACATCTTGTCACTTAACAAAGGTATCCACTAAATAGTGTGATGATGCTACCCACCTAGGAACCATGTATAATTAACACATGCAAAAGTAATCTTGATTCAGACTAATCAGTTCTTATTAGAAGTTATTTCCTTCTCAACAGGACATGCAGTCTCTCTAAAATCTTTCAACATGAAAAGAATTTCAGTATCACATTAGATTTAATGTGAAACTAATAATTAGTACCAAAGTTGTTCATGTAAAATAAAGCTGTCCTTTTCATGTTTTTTTTTTTTTAATTTGTTATAAATATCTTACTTGGTAATTTAGTCAGCTATATAAAATTTAAAATATTTTCCAACATTTTCAGTATTAGCTTTCCAGAAGGCATTTCTCTTGTCCTATACAACAAGAAAAGCACTAATATTCATTAATGAATATTTCATAAGGATGTACTAGGCACTTTACACACAGGACCATCCTCTCAGCTTGTTTTCACAGTAACTTGTATATAAGTACACATCCAGTAAGAAGCAGAAGTCCGTGTCTCTGTTAAAGCGCAAGAGTCTACAATATATTTAAAAATCCACATCTTTACTAACCTACATCTTTTTTGGGTGTGTAATGAAATAATATGTGGCTTGTTAGATAGAGATATTAATTTTGACAGATGTATACAGATTCCCACAAATACTAGCCTGTCCAAGAGTCACATGCCATACATAGCTCAGAATCACATAGATGTATTCAGAGATTCAGCCTTTCATTTTACAAATAAACCTAAGTCCAAAGAAATTTGTAACTCCCAAAGTGATTCTTTTACCATTTAATACATGTTACATATCAAGGGAGAGGGATTACTTTGGGATCGGGCCACATTTGTATCTTTCTAGACTTTCAGTTATTAATAGAAGTTAACTAGAAAATACACACGTGATATACCATCAACATTTATAGGGAGACCATGATCCAAAGAGCCCAGGAACAGGAACATTTATTTCCACTGCGATGGGGAGAAACATAACTAAAATGGATAAGATAAACAATACTAAATTGGCAGCTAGGGTCTGGAGCCCACAAGTGACTAAGAATCTATCATAAAGGTAGTAAGCTATCTAGAGCAAAAGTTATTTTTGTTAGCAAAAGTGCAAGTCTCTTATAGCCCTGGGACCTCTCTTCCCAAGCAGTCTCTCTCATTCTGTCCTCATCACACATAACTCAGACTCAGTCCTCAGAGAACAAATCTTCAGTTCAGTTCAGTCGCTCAGTCGTGTTCAACTCTTTGCGACCCCATGAATCGCAGCACGGCAGGCCTCCCTGTCCATCACCAACTCCCGGAGTTCACTCAGACTCACCTCCATCGAGTTAGTGATGCCATCCAGCCATCTCATCCTCTGTCGTCCCCTTCTCCTCCTGCCCCCAATCCCTCCCAGCATCAGAGTTTTTCCCAATGAGTCAACTCTTCGCATGAGGTGGCCAAAGTACTGAAGTTTCAGCCTCAGCATCATTCCTTCCAAAGAAATCCCACGGCTGATCTTTAGGATGGATTGGTTGGATCTCCTTGCAGTCCAAGGGACTCTCAAGAGTCTTCTCCAACACCACAGTTCAAAAGCATCAATTCTTCAGCGCTCAGCTTTCTTTACAGTCCAATTCTCACATCCATACATGACCACTGGAAAAACCATATCCTTGACTAGACAGACCTTTGTTGGAAAAGTAATGTCTCTGCTTTTTAACATGCTATCTAGGTTGGTCATAACTTTTCTTCTAAGGAGTAAACGTCTTTTAATTTCATGGCTGCAGTCACCATCTGCAGTGATTTTGGAGCCCAAAAAAATAAAGTCTGACACTGTTCCACTGTTTCCCCATCTGTTTCCCATGAAGCGATGGGACCAGATGCCATGATCTTCGTTTTCTGAATGTTGAGCTTTAAGCCAACTTTTTCACTCTCCTCTTTCACTTTCATCAAGAGGCTTTTGAGTTCCTCTTCACTTTCTGCCATAAGGGTGGTATCATCTGCATATCTGAGGTTATTGATATTTCTCCCAGCAATCTTGGTTCCAGCTTATGCTTCTTCCAGCCCAGCGTTTCTCATGATGTACTCTGCATATAAGTTAAATAAGCACAGTGACAATATACAGCCTTGATGTACTCCTTTTCCTATTTGGAACCAGTCTGTTGTTCCATGTCCAGTTCTAACTGTTGCTTCCTGACCTGCATACAGATTTCTCAAGAGGCAAATCTTAGTTAGGTGTTAAATTTTAGGAATTCAGAAAAGTATGAGTATAAACCTTATACTGAGAAAAGAAAATTTTAATAAAAATCTGTATAATGGAGAGGAGATTAAAGTAGATCTTTCTCCTCCTGCTCCAGGCCACTATATCTCCTTTCCCCACTCCCAAATAAATAACAGTTACTCTTCAATCTACCAAGAACTGTAAGCACAGTCTAGATAACCATCTCCATACATAAAAAGTTATTATCATTTAGGGAAATAAAGTTTGCTGTGATGTGAACACTGAATATTTGAAAGCGTAAACGTGATCTATTCCTTCAAGACTGATTTTAAAACACTGAATAGTCAAAATTTTATTCTATCATATTAATTTATCTTTTCCATAAAAACAAATCTTTTTTAAATTGTAACTGGAGTAGTTGTGAATATCAATGTAAGCATCTTACTCCTATAATTTATATCCCCAATTCTTTCAAAGTCAGTTATATGATAAATGTGCTTAAAATTCCTTCTCATCACATCACATAAAAATTTACATACAAAATAGGATATTCCAATTATTTTTTTCAACAAAAATTAACTATATTTTCTGTGAATTTTTTCAGCTTTTAACAATCTGTTTTTTTATATTTATTGTTTATTTGGCTGCAACGGATCTTAGTTGCAGCATGCAGATCTTTAGTTACTGCATGTAGGACCTAGTCCCTGACCAGGGATTGAAACCAGCCCCTCCTGCATTGGGAGCGCAAAGTCTTAGCCACTGGACCACCAGGGAACTCCCTAACAATCTATTTTTATGAATTTCTAAGGCTTTAAAATAAAATCACACTACGCACAAGATTTTTTTTATTTCCTTATTGGAAATGTCCCTCCAATCTTAACTTTATTCTGCTGTTCTCCACCCACTCCGTATAGTCTCGGGTCTCCAATGATTTTCTGATTCCACCCAAAGATCTGAGTCTTCATCTTTCTTTACAACTCTGATGCATCAGACACTAATGATATCACTCGATCAGTGTGTGTATCTGATAAACAGTAGTCAAAGATGTAAATAGAGATACAAGGAAGTGTGGCAGAGTGTTGCAAAGCAAAAAAGCTCAACACTTCCGCTGCATTTCTACTTACATCTTTGACTACTGTTTATCAGATGTGCAAACTAATAAGAGTCCTAGGCTTTGACTACCATCTTTAGTAAACTTTCGATCACTAGTCTACTTCCTCAAACTCTTTACAACTCATACGTCTATGTAAGGTACTTCCAGCTGAGCTATATAAACACCTCAAATTTAGTGTATGAAAAACAATTCATCTCCTTTCCCAAACAAAAAAACTTTGTTCCACATTACTTCCATGCACACAGTACACATTAAATGTTGAACAATGGATAGAAAACACAACAAACAAGTTTAAAACATCACCAATTATTGGCTTTTGTAGAAAGTGAATATTCTCACAATTTTTTTAAAATGCAGTTTTGTTCAGTTCAATTCAGTTCAGTCCCTAAGTCGTGTCCAACTCTCTGCAACTCCATGGACTGCAGCACACCAGGCTTCCCTATCCAACATCAACTCCCACAGCTTGGTCAAACTCATGTCTATCCAGTCGGTGATGCCATCCAACCATTTCATCCTCTTTGGTCCCCTTCTCCCACCTTCAATCTTTCCCAGCATCAGGGTCTTTTCAAATGAGTCAGTTCTTCACATCAGGTGCCCAAGTATTGGGAGTTTCAGCTTCAGCATCAGTCCTTCCAATGAATATTCAGGATTGATTTCCTTTAGCATTGACTGGTTGGATCTCCTTGCAATCCAAGGGAAAGAGTCTTCTCCAACACCACAGTTTAAAAGCATCAATTCTTTGGTGTTCAGCTTTCTTTATGGTCCAACTCTCACATCCATACAAGACTACTGGAAAAACCATAGCTTCGACTAGACAAACCTTTGCTGGCAAAGTAATGTCTCTGCTTTTTAATATGCTGTCTAGGTTGGTCATAGCTTTTCTTCCAAGGAGTGTCTTTTAATTTCATGGCTACAGTCACCATCTGCAATGATTTTGGAGCCCAAAAAGATAAAGTCTATCACTGTTTCCATTGTTTCCCCATCTATTTGCCATGAGGTGATGGGACTGAATGCCATGATCTTATTTTTCTGAATGCTAAGTTTTAAGCCAACTTTTTCACTCTCCTCTTTCACTTTCATCAAGGGGCTCTTTAGTTCTTCTTAGCTTTCTGCCATAAGGGTGGTGTCATTTGCATATCTGAGGTTATTGATATTTCTCCCAACAATCTTGATTCCAGCTTGTCCTTCATCCAGCCCAGCATTTCACATAATGTACTCGGTATATAAGTCAAATAAGCAGGGTGACAATATACAGCCTTGACGTACTCCTTTCCTAATTTGGAACCAGTTTGTTGTTTCATGTCCAGTTCTAACTGTTGCTTCCTGACCTGCATACATATCTCTCAGGAGCCAGGTAAGGTAACCTGGTATTCCCATCTCTTTCAGAATTTTCTACAGCTTGTTGTGATCCACACAGTCAAAGGCTTCGGTGTAGTCAATAAAGCAGAAGTAGGTGTTTTTTTGGAACTCTTGCTTTTTTGATGATCCAACGAATATGGCAATTTGATCTCTGGTTCCTCTGCTCTTTCTAAATCCAGCTTGAACATGTGGAAGTTCACAGTTTACCTACTGTTGAAGCCTGGCTTGGAGGATTTTGAGCATTACACTGCCAGCACATAAGATGAGTGCAATTGGGCAGCAGTTTGAACATTCTTTGGCATTGCCTTTCTTTGGGATTGGAATGAAAACTGACCTTTTCCAGTCCTGTGGCCACTGCTGAGTTTTTCAAATTTGTTGGCATGTTGCATGCAGCACTTTCACTGTTGTAGTTGTGTGCCTTGTTTCTATTAAATGTTAACATTATTAAAACTTATATATCAGATCAGATCAGATCAGTCGCTCAGTCGTGTCCGACTCTTTGTGACCCCATGATTCGCAGCACGCCAGGCCTCCCTGTTCCTCACCAACTCCCGGAGTTCACTGAGACTCACGTCCATTGAATCCTCTGTCGTCCAGCCATCTCATCCTCTGTCGTCCCCTTCTCCTCCTGCCCCCAATCCCTCCCAGCATCAGAGTCTTTTCCAATGAGTCAACTCTTCGCATCAGGTGGCCAAAGTACTGGAGTTTCAGCTTTAGCATCATTCCTTCCAAAGAAATCCCAGGGCTGATCTCCTTCAGAATGGACTGGTTGGATCTTAATAAGAACTCAAAGCAAAGTTAGCAAGAAAGCCCTGAAGTTATCTGTGATGTGACTTAGGTTTCGTGTTGGTTAAGACTTATCGTTCAAGCATGAGCTGTAAGATTTCTTAACTAAAATAAGAACCTTGTAATACAGCAAGAGCAAGAGTTTCCTACATCTTCTTGCCTCTAATCTTATGTCTTCTTTCCATCACATTCTATACTCTGCACTCACAATTATTTTTCTAAAATATGGAACTAATCTAGTCAGTAATGAAAATGCCTCCCAGAGCATATGAAATAAAGCTCAAATTCTTTAATCTGGTATTCAACTACTTACAATCTAGTGTCAACATACTTGTCACATTTCACTTCCTACTAATGCACACTCTCCATGCTCCAGTCACACCACCCTCCTCAATCATTAAGACCCAGCAAAAAAGAGGGACTAATGATAGCTGGCAAACAATACCTTACGCACCAACACTACCTGGATAAATAATATAGCTCAGGACTTCCCTGGTAGTGCCATGGTTAAGAATTCCCCTGCCAATTCAGGGGACACAGGTGAGGTCCCTAGTCCTGGAAGATCCCACATGCCATGGGCAACTCAGCTCGTGCGCCACAACTATTGAGCCCTCGAGCTGCCACGACTGAGCCCGAGAGCCACAACTACCGAAGTCTCTGCACCTAGAGTCCATGCTCCACAATAAGAGAAGCCACCTCAACGAGAAGTTCTCGCACTGAAACAAACAGTAGTCCCCAGATGGTGGCCTCAACTAGAAAAAAACCCTTGCCGAGCAACAAAGACCCAGCACAGCCAAAAATAAAGAGTAAATTATTAATACAAAAAGAAAAAGATAGCTCCCAGCTATCAAGAAGCACATTTGCTGGAGAGATGCACAAGCAAGCAAATCAATGTTACTCACCATAAGGACTGGGACATAAAATATAAGCAAAATAGAGACAGATAAACTGTTAACTCAAACTAACAAGATCAGAGAAAGCAAAAAAAAAAAAAAGATCAGAGAAAGCTTCACAGAAAAAAAAAAAAACAGCTGTTCATGTAGCAAAGAATAGTAGCTAACACTTAGTAGCTAATATAGAGCACTTACTGCAAATGCGAAAATCTACTCTAAGTACTTTACACATATTAATCCCCAACGAGAGATAAAAAGAGTTTAAGTTAAAAGAACGTATTAACTATCACTGATTACTAGAACATGCTAAGCACTGTGCTGAGCACTATAAAGGAACAAAATGGAATTAAGCCCTTTAATTCTGGTAGAGGGACAGTGAGAGATGGCAGGTTCCTTTTTTCCCACCCCCTGTTAAGTTTTAACCCCAATGAGATTATTTCCTGAAACAGGATAAATTAAAAGGATTTATTTGGGGCTTCCCTGGTTCTAGTGGCTAAGACTCCAAGTTCCCAAGCAGGGGGTCCAGGTTCAATCCCTGGTTAAGGAACTAGATTCCATATGATGCAAAAAGAGTCAGCATATCACAATAAAAGATCTCACATGCCAAAAGGAAGATCAAAGATCCTACTTGCTGAAACTAAGACCAGGCACAGCCAAATAAACATTTTTTGAAAAAAAGGATTTTAAGTACCTGTATTCTAAGGTCATAGGTCTTTTTTTTAATTTAAACAGAAGTATGTTTTGCCCAATTTTTCTCAATAACACTGACTGATTTATTCAACAATACCTATCAATTACCTACTTTATATAAGACAAACTAAGCATGTGTGCATTTTCTTTCACTTCTTATCAAAGTCCCACTGAAGTGCATGCAAGCATTCTGGAAACAGAAAGCAGGTGGGATTATATTGAGGGTGAAGCAAGAGCAGAGAAAACCGCAGTCTAGAACCAATGTGCAGGTGCACAGGTGAGCACGCGCACACATGAGCAAGCTGCAGCCGCACAGAAGCCTTGCCTCCAACAGAGTCTGGAGAAGAACCAAACCTAGCGACAGCAGAAGGGGGCGGAGGACAAAGCTCAGGATGCGTAAAACATCCATATGAGATGGACATACCAAACCTTTATCTCATTCCTTTACACACAGAAGCCAGCAGCAACAAAGCTGGTGTCAGGCTTAAACCACAACTTTTTTTTTTTTTTTTTTAATTTAACCATCTATCCTGAAAGCATGAGAACACCTTCATGCTCAATAAAGCCTTCTTCATTTAGGCACAGGGAGGAGGAAGAACAGCTCTTTTTCTTCATTTCACCCTCTTTTCTCATTTCACAGTAAAGTGAGGCCCAACAATTGACACTCTGCACACTTAAAAAGAGCTCAAAAATCCTTTTTTTTTTTTCTTTTTACTTTTGAGGAATGGCAAAAGCACAAAAGGATAAAACAATCAACTCACCTTAAGGAAGCAGAGCTTTTAAACTTATAAATGTTTAACATTTGTAAGTGCTATCCTCAAAGAAATTCATGAAGATGCTGCATTTATTAAAAATGAGCAATTGGAAAGAAACTATGGAAACAGGAAAAAAAAAAAAAAACCACACTGACAAAAGATATTCAAAAAAGAGAACTGATAATCAAAGGAAATTGATCTCTTGAACTGATCTTCCATATTACCTAATTTTTTTTCTTTGTCTTTTTTCTACTTGGAAGAATCTATCCAAATGGTATTCTGAATAGAACAGAGAAAATGGAAAGTGAAAGTGAAAGTCACTCAGTCCTGTCCCACTCTTTGCTACCCCATGGAACCTGCCAGGTTCCTCTATCCATGGGATTCTCAGGCCAGAATACTGGAGTGGTTAGCCTTTCCCTTCTCCAGGGGATCTTCCCAACCCAGGGATCGAGCCCAGGTCTTCTGCATTGCAGGCTGATTCTTTACCTGCTGAGCCACCAGGGAAGCCCAAGGAAAACATAATTGAAGAAATATTAGAAAATTTCCCAGAAGTGAACAAATAGGACTCAAGGGGTGCAATGAAGGATAAGTGAAAAAAGATCCACAGCTAGAAAGAAATACTCTCATCAGTTCAGTTCAGTCACTCAGTCATGTTCGACTTTTTGCGACCCCATGAATCACAGCATGCCAGGCCTCCCTGTCCATCACCAACTCCCAGAGTTCACTCAAACTCATGTCCATCGAGTTGGTGATGCCATCCAGCCATCTCATCCTCTGTCGTCCCCTTCTCCTGTCCCCAATCCCTTCCAGCATCAGAGTCTTTTCCAATGAGTCAACTCTTCACATGAGGTGGCCGAAGTATTGGAGTTTCAGCTTTAGCATTAGTCCTTCTAATGAACACCCAGGACTGATCTCCTTTGGGATGGATTGGTTGGATCTCCTTGCAGTCCAAGGGACTCTCAAGAGTCTTCTCCAACACCACAGTTCAAAAGCATCAATTCTTCAGTGCTCAGCTTTCTTCACAGTCCAACTCTCACATCCATACATGACCACTGGAAAAACCATAGCCTTGACTAGACGGACCTTTGTTAGCAAAGTAATATCTCTGCTTTTTAACATGCTATCTAGGTTGGTCATAACTTTCCTTCCAAGGAGTAAGCGTCTTTTAATTTCATGGCTGCAGTCACCATCTGCAGTGATTTTGGAGCCCCGAAAAATTAAGTCTGACACTGTTTCCACTGTTTCCCCATCTGTTTCCCATGAAGTGATGGGACCAGATGCCATGATCTTCGTTTTCTGAATGTTGAGCTTTAAGCCAACTTTTTCACTCTCCTCTTTCACTTTCATCAAGAGGCTTTTGAGTTCCTCTTCACTTTCTGCCATAAGGGTGGTGTCATCTGCATATCTGAGGTTATTGATATTTCTCCCGGCAATCTTGGTTCCAGCTTGTGCTTCTTCCAGCCCAGCGTTTCTCATGATGTACTCTGCATATAAGTTAAATAAGCACAGTGACAATATACAG
>NW_011494738.1:2565494-2570782 GCF_000754665.1 Bison bison bison | reverse complement strand
TGCTTTTTCCATGATCCAGCAGATGTTGGCAATTTGATCTCTGGTTCCTCTGCCTTTTCTAAAACCAGCTTGAACATCTGGAAGTTCACAGTTCACATATAAAACATGATAAAACCAATGACAAAAAAAGTTCAATAAAATATTCCAGGGGAAAAGGAATATTAGTTGCAAAGAAGGAGAATCAGACTAGCTTTGAGATTCTCATCAGATATATTAGATAGCAAGCTGCAAAGGAATGATGTCTTCAAAGTTTCAAGCAAAACAAAATGATTGAACTATGAATTCTATTCCCAAACTATTAACTGAGAAGGAAAGACGAATGCATTTTCAGATATACCAGGCCTGTGAAAATTAAAATATCTATATCTTTTCCTTAAAAAAATTACTGGTAATTATTTATACCCCAACAAGGTGGGAGAGAAATGTGAAATAAGGATGATGTGGAATAACATGAAACAGTAGATTTAACGCAGGAGAGTTACAGGAAAAAATATAGATATACAGATAGGTAATAGATAAATACGCATCAAATTTGAAAAGCAACTAGTGTAATTGGAACGAAGTGTTTCAGAGCTCAAAATATATCTTCAAGAACAAAATGGACTCACTTAGCAAAGATGATACTAATTTTAGAGAGCTAAGGGGACATTTTAAAGGGTAGAGGACTGACACAATTACATTTCCTTCTCTGCAGTTCAAATTACACCTCTGGATTTTATAGTGAATGGTACTTGCATAAACAATATTGTGAAGTTTGAGAATCAACCTATAAACAAAGCACAGAAAAACTGAATAAAGTCAGAATGCAAATGTTATAAACATATAGTAGTAGCAAACTGGGAAGTACTGAAAATTATATTAGAAGCTACACACATTACATACTTAATATGTAATGATGGCACTGTACTAAAAATAGCCTTACATGCAGTAACTCACTAAAAACAAAATGGCAGCACTGAGAAATGGCCAAAAGAACAGATTCAGGAGCAAGACTGCTTGGCTTTGAGATCCAGTTCCACTGCTTACCAGTGCTATGACTTTGGGCAAGTTGCCATATTGTGTTAATATATTTATTTCACTTTCAGACTTCTGAAATCAAGATGAGTCTTACACTAGATGGCAAGTCATAAATTTAATTGGCAGCAGTTATTTCGTTAATAATACAAAAAACTTAAGAGAGAGCTCTAAAAGCAGTGGCCAAGGGGAACTGTTATAGTTTAAAACAGATTTTAAATTGGGTCTGACATACACACTACTATATATAAAATAGATAATTACTAAGAACTTACTGTACAGCACAGGGAACTCTATCTAATACTCTGTAATAGCCTATATGGGAAAAGATCATAAAAAAGTGTATGTGTGTATATATATATATTATAGATTCATTTTGTTGTACATCTGAAAGCAACACAAAGTTGTAAATCAACTATACTCCAATAAAAACTTCTAAAAATAAAACAGACTTTAAGACAATTAAATACAAGGCATAACCTTTGATTGGATCCTACATGGGGGGGAAGGCCAATAAATGGTGAAAGTTGAAACCAGTGTTATTTTTCTAAGATGTGGTAACAGTATACATCTTAGTATACAGATAATAGATAATAATATACATATTTATAGAAAAGTCTTTTTATATTCCTAGTCCTTGAGTTTTTTTCAATGTTTAGGCCAGTTGTCTTGTAGAATGTGCCACATTTTTTGTTTGATAAGTTTCTTATACCCAGGCTTGGCAAGAATGCTACACAGGTATTTATACACAGGTGTTGCATACACTATGCTTTAAAAACTCATTCTAACAGAAAATTCTTAGGAAAACACATGAACAAAAGTATAAGTCATGGGATTGAAAACAGAAACATTCTAGCTTGGTTTGAAATCAAATTTCCAATCTCCCTTTTTCCCTTGTACCTAAGAAATGAGTGCATCCAATACTCATATTCCCATCTATGTATTTGCTGGCATTCTGTCACCAGTATACATGCTGCATTCTAATCAAAAATGTCCAAAGGCCAAAGCTTTTCTCATCATTTATTTTTCCCAAAATGTGTATCCCAGTCCTCTGAAGTCTTCTTATTACCACAGAGTAAATTATATATAAAGGAGAAATTGGGAAGGAAAAAAGATCAGTATTGGAAATTAACAGAAAAGGGCAATCACTGTCTCACAGTCTCTGGAGTAATTACTGATAAACAACCTCAGACTGCATGCCAGCTGTTAAAGTTGAGCAAATGTCTTTATTTTTATCGATTTTTCCCTTTATATTTCTAAATGAGAAACAATATAGAGATCTGGGATAACTTTTAACTCAAAGCCCATCTGGTTAGTTCTCATTTCTTTCTCATAAAAATTTCAATTTGAAAAAAAAATTTACAATTTTATTCAGCCATATTTTATAATATGGCAGAGATAAAGAATTTTATACCTGTGTGTGAATTTTATTAGAACATACTAACCTCTCTTGTGATTCAGTTTCCTCATCAGTAAAATGAGAAAACAAATCTAACTTTGGGGGTTATTATGAGGAATAAGTCAATTATAAATTTACATCTATAAAGTGCTTAAAATAGTGCCTGGGCACAACATCTATTAAATTAATAAAATACATAGTAAATATGAATCTTCTTAATAGTTCTTACATCTTACATTTGTTATTTTCTCCATTTTAAAGGTAAGAAAACTGAGCTCTAAAGAGGTTAAGTAATGTACCCACGGTCACACATGCAGTAGGTAGGATCAGAATTTCACTGGCCTAACTCCTGAGCCCCTGCTCCTAATCACTTCACTTAATTCGGTTGTACAGAGTTTGCATATAATTATTCAGCCATGCCTTATTATTAGAAAATTAGATATGCAAAGGTAATTTCTGTCATTACAGCTAATGCCACAATGAATTACCTTTATACATACATCCTTATGTGTCAGGATTTTTGCTTCTAAATGAGAGAGTCCAAAAAAATAAAATCACTAGGCCAAAAGGTTTGCACATTTTTAATTTTAAAAACTACTAATTTTAAAAGGTTTATTATAGCAGGTCTATCTTTCCTTTCACAGCACCTAGATTTCCTATCTTACTAAAAAACATCATCCCTACTTCAATTATACAAATATTCTCCTAATTGCTTCATATGAATATGTATCTTTAACGCGTTTACAATTTACTTTTTTATTTTTTAGGCTGTGCAGCACAGCTTGTGGGATCTTAATTCCCCAACCAAGGATGGAACCCAGGCCTTTGGGAGTGACACTGAGTCCTAACCGCTACACTGCCAAGGAATTCCCATTGCACTTCCAAGGAATTCCCACAATTTACTTTTTACATATTTTATGATGAGGGGATCTGGTTGGTTTTCCTATAGGTGAATTACACCCAGCAGAATCTATTAAAACATCCTTTTCCCACAAACATGAAATGACCCCCTTGTCACATATTAAAACAGAGACTATTTAATTGGTTTCCACACTTCATTCACCCCATCTCTCACTAAAAGTAATCACCCCCTCTTTTGAATGTCTGCAATATTTTATCTCTATAGCACCTGGATGGAGGAGGCTAATGGGCTACAGTCCACAGGGTCGCAAGAGTCAGACACGACTTAGTAGCTGAACAACAGCGTTTTTATAACACCCTTCGAACTGAGGACAGTGCCTCCAAACCATATTTATTAGATAAATAACTGCACAACTTTCTTGCTCTCTCCCCAGATCTATAATTCTGCGGCTAACTGAAAATTGCCATATTAAGACTAATTCCCTTGCAGGCAGAAAAAGGTAGCTTTGTCGGATTAAGGGGCATTATCCTGGAATCCATGAAGCAGAAAGTTAAACAAAATTTAAGACTGTGTTTTGTGTACCATACTTATATGAAAAAAGTCAAGACTATCAAACGAAGCAATATTGACTATTTTTTCAGAATAATTTCTAGGCAATGATGGGGTTAATACAGATTCAGGACAATCTTCTACATATTTATATTCAAAATCCTCTATGGTAACTGATATGCATAATAATGACATCAATATAAGGTAAGATTAAGTGTCTTATGGAATCATCAAAGATACAATGCAGAATTGGAGCCAAGATGGCGGAGGAGTAGGACAGGGAGAACACTTTCTCCCCCACAAATTCATCAAAAGAGCATTTAAACGTCGAGTAAATTCCACAAAACAACTTCTGAATGCCGGCAGAGGACATCAGGCACCCAGAAAAGCAATCCAACTCTTCGAAAGGAGGTAGGAAAAAATATAAAAGACAAAAAAAGAGACAAAAGAGGGAGGGACGGAGTTCCGTCCCGGGAAGGGGGTCTTAGAAAGAGAGAAGTTTCCAAACACCAGGAAACCTTCTCACTGCCGAATCTGTGCCGAGCTTTGGAAGCACAGAGGGCAACATAACAGGAAGAAAAAATAAATAAACAATTAAAACTCGAAGACTGCGAGTCCTACGGTAACTCCCCCAGCGGAGAAGCAGCGCAGGCACCTGCACGCGCCATTAACAAGCGGGGGCTGGGCAGGGAGGCGCAGCGCGGGCTGCATCGCTTAGAGTAAGAATCTGGCCTGAATACCCTGAGCACTATCGGAGCGAAATAATTTGGGCTAGCAAACCAGACTGTGGGATATCTACCACGCGAAAAGCCAGCCCCAACCTAAGACACCGCCAGGCCCGCGCACGGAACAAAGAATCGAACAGAGATAGCCGGCTGCAGACCTTCCCCCTCCGGTGACAGGCAGCCAGAGCCGGAAGGGGGCAATCGCAGCCCCAGAGAGACATTATCTATAAATCTGTAAGCAGGCTTCTTTGCTAACTAAAACTTCTTGGGGGTCTGGACGGTTAACATCTGCCTAAGAAGGTGCACCGGTTTTACGCCCAGATAACCGAGTGGCGGGGAGGCGATAAGTCGCAGCATTGGCGCTTGCCAAACACCTCATCACTTGAGCTGCTCGGACCTGGGAAGAGCACAATACTCAGGCCCAACTGAGTCTGCGCCTCTGAGGACTACCCGAGTGCCTGAACCTGAGCGGCTTGGACCCGGGAGGTACATGCAACCCAGGGCCAGCCTCGGATTGTTCCCGGCGGAACAACCTAGAGCCCGAGCAGTGTGGGCAGGGAGGCTACACGCGCCGTGAGCGGGGGCAGACCCAGTGTGGCTGAGGCACTGCGAGCGCACGCCAGTGTCATTTGTTTGCAGCATCCCTCCCTCCCTCCCCACAGCGCGACTGAACAAAGAGAAGAAATACAGTTCCACCCATCAGAACACTGACACAAGCTTCCCTAACCAGGAAACCTTG
>NW_011494738.1:2563627-2564201 GCF_000754665.1 Bison bison bison | reverse complement strand
TAATTGATATCTATAGGACATTTCATCCCAAACAATGAATTTCACCTTTTTTCTCAAGTGCACATGGAACCTTCTCCAGGATAGATCACATCCTGGGCCATAAAGCTAGCCTTGGTAAATTCAAAAAAATAGAAATCATTCCAAGCATCTTTTCTGACCACAATGCAGTAAGATTAGATCTCAATTACAGGAGAAAAACTATTAAAAATTCCAACATATGGAGGCTGAACAACACGCTGCTGAATAACCAACAAATCACAGCAGAAATCAAAATTTGCATAGAAACGAATGAAAATGAAAACACAACAACCCAAAACCTGTGGGACACAGTAAAAGCAGTCCTAAGGGGAAAGTTCATAGCAATACAGGCACACCTCAAGAAACAAGAAAAAAGTCAAATAAATAACCTAACTCTACACCTAAAGCAACTAGAAAAGGAAGAAATGAAGAACCCCAGGGTTAGTAGAAGGAAAGAAATCTTAAAAATTAGAGCAGAAATAAATGCAAAAGAAACAAAAGAGACCATAGCAAAAATCAACAAAGCCAAAAGCTGGTTCTTTGAAAGGATAAATAA
>NW_011494738.1:2563069-2563527 GCF_000754665.1 Bison bison bison | reverse complement strand
GACAAGCCACCTGTACAAACCCACACACAGTGAGGAAAAGCCACAATAAAGAGAACTCCACAAACTGCCAGAATACAGAAAGGACACCCCAAACTCAGCAATTTAAACAAGATGAAGAGACAGAGGAATAGCCAGCAGATAAAGGAACAGGATAAATGCCCACCAAACCAAACAAAAGAGGAAGAGATAGGGAATCTACCTGATAAAGAATTCCGAATAATGATAGTGAAATTGATCCAAAATCTTGAAATTAAAATGGAATCACAGATAAATAGCTTGCAGACAAGGATTGAGAAGATGCAAGAAAGGTTTAACAAGGACCTAGAAGAAATAAAAAAGAGTCAATATATAATGAATAATGCAATAAATGAAATTAAAAACACTCTGGAGGCAACAAATAGTAGAATAACAGAGGCAGAAGATAGGATTAGTGAATTAGAAGATAGAATGGTAGAAAT
>NW_011494738.1:2561243-2561800 GCF_000754665.1 Bison bison bison | reverse complement strand
AACTCGACCAGGAAGAAATAGAAAACCTTAACAGACCCATCACAAGCAAGGAAATTGAAACTGTAATCAAAAATCTTCCAGCAAACAAAAGCCCAGGTCCAGACGGCTTCACAGCTGAATTCTACCAAAAATTTAGAGAAGAGCTAACACCTATCCTGCTTAAACTCTTCCAGAAAATTGCAGAGGAAGGTAAACTTCCAAACTCATTCTATGAGGCCACCATCACCCTAATACCAAAACCTGACAAAGATACCCACAAAAAAAGAAAACTACAGGCCAATATCACTGATGAACATAGATGCAAAAATCCTAAACAAAATTCTAGCAATCAGAATCCAACAACACATTAAAAAGATCATACACCATGACCAAGTGGGCTTTATCCCAGGGATGTAAGGATTCTTCAATATCCGCAAATCAATCAATGTAATACACTACATTAACAAATTGAAAAACAAAAACCATATGATTATCTCAATAGATGCAGAGAAAGCCTTTGACAAAATTCAACACCCATTTATGATAAAAACTCTCCAGAAAGCAGGAATAGAAGGAAC
>NW_011494738.1:2525544-2558988 GCF_000754665.1 Bison bison bison | reverse complement strand
TAAAAAATTTAAAAAAATTTAAAAAAAAAAAAAAAAGATATAATGCAAACAGGACACTTGCCCTATAGGCAAAATAGGTATTCACTACAGTTGTAAAATTTTTAGAGTGCTAGAAAGGTCCCCTGCTTGACACTAAATATCTTCTCACTCAGTGAGCTACTGCCTAAAGCCTTACCATTAATATTCAAGCTTTTCATTTTAAAGTCTAAACCAGAAATACATTCTCAACCATGGGCCATCTTGCCTGCCAAGGGACATCTGGCAACGTCTGCAGACATTTTTGATTGTCACAACTTGGCTGGCAAACGGGGAGGGGAGTAAGGCTGCTACCACCATCTAGTGGACAGAAGCCAGGGACACTACTAAACATCAAAGGATACGCAAGATAGCCCCGCACAACAAAGGGTTACCCGGCCCAAAATGTCAACAGCACCAAGGCTTTCAGAAACTGGCATACACTCTGCTGAAATGCAAAAGCATAATGTTTTTAACTTAATGTAGGATAAACAAGCCCTCCACTTCAGTCCAATCAAGCCTTTTTTCCCCTCTACTCCTCCACCATGCTGCCAAATACACTGCTTACTTACTTCTCCTCATCATCTACAACTCCTCAAAGCATTTACTTAACTGGTACAGCTTTCTCTTGACTTCTTTGATATCTCAGTTTTCTGACTTTCTTTCTTTACAGGGCATGCCTCCCCAGTCCATTTTGTTAATTCTTCAATGCTGTTCAGTATCTAATGTTGCAATGACTCCTCTTCCTTTTGTTATCCTCATTTTTTCCCTCAAGGATTGCAACCAGCACTATGGCTTTAAATATACCTACGTGCATATAGGGCTCCCCAGGTGACGCTAGAGGTAAAGAACCCTCTTGCCAATGCAGGAGACAAAAGAGACGCATGTTCAATCCCTGGGTCAGGCAGGAAAAAGGAATGGCAACCCACTCCAGTATTCTTGCCTGGGAAATTCCAAGGACAGAGGAGGCTGGTGGGCTACAGTCCATATAGTCACAAAGAGTTAGACACGACTGAAGCAACTTAGCACACAGGCACATGCAAATAACATCAGAATTTATAACTCCAGCTCTGACCTCCCCACCTGTGCCTCAGGTTTAATCAACATGTTAGCTCTACTTGGATGTCTAACTGATGACATCTAAAACTTAACATGTCCAGTAAATCAATTATACTCCAATTAAAATTAATTTTAAAAAGTAATAAGTATAATATCCAAAATAGAACCATTGATTCCAAAATTATTATTATTGTAAGCAAACCACATATATAAAATGTTAATAACTGGAGAATCTAGGCTTGATTCTTTTTTTTTTTTTTTGCAGAACAACAATAATTTAATTACAACTCAAAATTTTTCCACTACATTTTTTCACCTTAAGTCACAAACTTAACACACATTGTTTAATTTGAACACTTAAGGAAAACAGACACTGAGGGAAAACAGTTTTATAATCCGTTAAAGTGGAACAGACATTTCATATGTAGTGGCACTTCCTCAGTGAATGCTCAGTCTTTCATTTGTTCTTTTTTTTTTTAATTTTATTTTATTTTTAAACTTTACAATATTGTATTAGTTTTGCCAAATATCGAAATGAATCCGCCACAGGTATACCTGTGTTCCCCATCCTGAACCCTCCTCCCTCCTCCCTAGGCTTGATTCTTACAAATAAATTTTATGTAAGTCTGAAATCACTTCAAAATAAAAAGTAAAACAAACAGAACACATGATTCCCATCAGCCCACATTATTTTCTTCCCTGTTTCAGTAAACTTCACCACCAGTTCCTCATAAAACATAGTTGTTTAGTCGCTCAGTCAAATCTGACCCTTTGCAGCCCCGTGGACTGCAGCACACCAGGCTTCCCTGTCCTTCACTGTCTCCCAGTTTGCTCAAACTCCTGCCCATTGAGTCAGTGGTGCCATCCAACCATCTTGTCCTCTGTCATCTCCTTCTCCTCCTGCCCTCTATCTTTCCCAGCATCAGGGTCTTTTCCAATGAGTTGGCTCTTCACAATAGATGGCCAAAGTATTGGCACTTCAGCTTTAGCATCAGTCCTTCCAATGAATATTCAGGGTTGATTTAGGATTGACTGGTTTGATCTCCTTGCAGTCCAAGGGACCCTCAAGAGTCTGCTCCAGCACCACAGTTCAAAAGCATCAATTCTTCGGCACTCAGCCTTCTCTATGGTCCAACTCTCACATCCGTACATGACTACTAGAAAAACTATAGCTTTGACTATATGGACCTTTGTCAGCAAAGCATCATTAATTCATCTCTGTAAGAACATGCCACATCTAATCCAGCAGGAAATTCAAGATATTCTACTCAAAAAATACATTCCAAAGTAGACTATTGCTCCCCATTTCCACAGCTTCCTAACTGGTCTCCCAGTCGCCACACTTAGCCCCTACATTAGCTTCCTAGCACTGTCATACAAACTACCACAAACCTGGTAGCTTAAAACAACAGAAAGGTACTGCTTCACAGTTCTAGAAGTTAGAAGTCTGAAATCGAGGTGTCAGCAGAGCCAAAATCTCTCTGAAACTTCTAGGAGAGGATTTGTCCCTATCTCTTCCTAACTACTGGTCGCTGCTGCTGCCGCTAAGTCGCTTCAGTCGTGTCCGACTCTGTGTGACCCCATACACTGCAGCCCACCAGGCTCCCCCATCTCTGGGATTCTCCAGGCAAGAACAGTGGAATGGGTTGCCTTTTTCTTCTCCAATGCATGAAAGTGAAAAGTGAAAGTGAAGTCGCTCAGTCGTCTCCGACTCCCAGCGACCCCATGGACTGCAGCCTACCAGGCTCCTCCATCCATGGGATTTTCCAGGCAAGAGTACTGGAATGGGGTGCCATTGCCTTCTCCTAACTACTGGTGGTCGCTGGCAAATTCTAGTTGGTTTGTAGACACATCACTCCAATCTCTGCCTCCATCCTCTCTGTGTCCAAATTTCCTTTTTCTTATAAAGACATTAGACATTGTATTGGGGCCCACTTTCACTCATTATGACCTTAACTTTACATCTGCAAAGATCCGATTTCCAAGTAAGTTCAGACTTGTAGGTTCCAGGGGTTAAGACTTCAGCATATCCTTTTGTGGAACACAATTCAGCCAACAACATCCCCTACAGTCCATTTTCCACACAGCAACCATAATGATCTTCATGAATGTACATCAGACCACATTGCTCTCCTACTTACAGATCTGTGCCCAGCTGGCCTCTTCCAGCCTCTCAAACTACATCTACAAAGTGCCCTCTTACACTCCATCAACACCAGCCTTCTTTCAATCCCTCCAACACAAGCTTTTCCTGCTAGAAACTACTGTGTGGCTTCCTCCTCATTTCAAATCATAACTAAGCTGTCACTTCCTCACACAAGTCTGACCATCTACCTCAGTAGCATATTTCAGAGTCATTTTCTTTTACATAACCCTAGTTTCTAAGCAGCAATGACCTTTACCAGAAATTATCTTGAGTGTTTTGCTGTTGTTGGAGCTTCCATTACTACAGTCCCAGAGACTAAATCTGGGTAGACAAATACTTTTCATTTCTATTTAGTCAAATACATCTTTTTTCCTCCATGATTTCAGGGTTTCCTCTCTTACAGATCAGGCTTCCCTAGTGGCTTAGTTCGTAAAGAACCTGTCTGCAATACAGAAGACCTGGCTTCAATCCCTAGGACAGGAAAATCCCCTGGAGGAGAAAATGGCAACCCACTCCAGTATTCTTGCCTGGGAAATCCCATGGACAGAAGACAGAGGACAGAGGAGCCTGGCAGGCTACAATCCATGGGGTCGCAAGAGTCGGACACGACTCAGTGACTAAACCACCACCAACGTAACAAGATCACTAAATTATTCCTCTAAATTTTTTCCTATTTTCTTTTTTTATGTGTGTGACAACTGACTAAATTTTTATTAAGGAAGGAGACCCATGATACAATCTTAATACCTATTGTTTTCTTTTTGTTATTCATTTAAGTATCTAATCCATTTGGAATTAATCTTGAACTGAATTAATTGGAACTGTCACCATTGCTCTAAGACAGCATTAATCTCCTCTGACTCCACTCTGCCCTATACTCTGACTATACTGAAAAGCCCTAAGGGACCACCTAGAAGGATGGTCCTGCCTGATAAACTCCTATAAATCCTTAAAACCCCAATCGTAATGTCACTTCTCCTGGCAAGACTTTCTTACCCAATTTCTGTCCTTCCTTATATCTAACATCTACTCTATTATATAATTTAACATCCCTCTACTCTATAATCTATAGTTTATTGCTGTTTTAATCGTTCAGTCGTGTCTGACTCTTTGAGACCCTATGGACTGTAGGCCACCAGGCTCCTCCACCCATGGGATTTCCCAGGCAAGAATACTAGAGTGGATTGCCATCTCCTTCTCCGTTGGATCTTCCCCACCCAGGGGTGGAACCCTCATCTCCTGCATTGGCAGGAGGGTTCTTTACCACTGAGCCACCAGGGAAGCCCATAATCTATAGTACCTGGCTCATAATAAAGTCAGAGAAGGCAATGGCAACCCACTCCAGTACTCTTGCCTGGAAAATCTCATGGATGGAGGAGCCTGGTAGGCTGCAGTCCATGGGGGCACTAAGAGTCTGACACGACCGAGCGACTTCATTTTCACTTTTCACTTTCATGCATTGGAGAAGGAAATGGCAACCCACTCCAGTGTTCTTGCCTAGAAAATCCCAGGGACAGAAGAGCCTGGTGGGCTGCCGTTTATGGAGTCACAGAGTCGGACAGGATTGAAGCGACTTAGCAGCAGCAGCAGAATAAAGTACTTAAACGAGTGCACAGAAGGAATGTGATGTGTTAACTATTTTATCATTACCATAATAGGCTACCATTATTTGTCTGTGTAATTTGCCTTGCTATACCATGAGACAGAGGACAGAGATTCATTTATTTGCCATTTACCAAGCCCACTGTTCACATACACACTAAACATCAATAGGTAAATCAATGAACAGCATCTCAATTCTAGAAAAAATTAATTTTCTTTTATGCCGTGGATTCCTTATGTTAAAAAAGAAACAGGAAACTTTCACAACAAAAAATAGAAAAAGGATGTTCTTCCTGCTTTTTGACTTGGAGCAAATTGCAGGGGCAGAGAGAACACACGACGGACGACAGTCTTTAGCAAATCTAGCACGAAGGTCTACCTCTTCTCACCTCCAGAAAGACAACGAGAAATGCTCTATATTTGACGCTGTATGACCCATTATCAGTTCAGTTCAATCGCTCAATCGTGTCCGACTATTTGCGACCCCATGGACCGCAGCACGCCAGGCCTCCCGGTCCATCAACAACTCCCGGAGTTTACCCAAACGCATTATATTAGAGATTAAAACAATGGCATTTCTTTTAATGACGGGGAGAATGCAAAACTTTGTGTGTTATTTTGAATACGGTGAGAGGTGTCTAAATCTTATGTGAATTCATAACCTTAGGGTCACATGGCCTTGAACTTTAAAGAAACGTATCGGCTTCCTACATAAAACAGCGACACAGCACTTCAACTCTGGGATGAAGGGAGAGCCCCACGTCGGGTAAAAACGCAGGGAAAATCTAGCTGCCCTCCCCAAGAGGAGAGTCTGCATCTGGGCCACCCTCGAAGAAGCGTAGAATTCTTATACGGAAGGACGACCGGTGTTCTCGGCTTAGTATCCCCGAACCCACAGCTGCAGAAACTTAGCCATCTACTCTCTGTTAGTCAGGAGCAGAAAGTACTCAGGTGACCACGACCCACAGTAAAAGGCGGAGAAAAACTTCCAGCGGGAAAGATAAAAGTGAACAGACGCTACGTGCGGAGAAAAGGGAAAACAGGAGCAGCGAGAGGGAAGAGTAGTCAGAAACACCACCACTTCTCACTTCTCTTCGCCACCTCGAATTTTCTCATCTGAATACCTGCACCAGCCCCGCTCTCCGGTGGGGGCTCCATGAGGGTCAAGCCGCCGCCCACTCTGTGCTGAGAGCTGCCCGCCTCCCGGACTCACCAGCTCTCCGTGCTGCTACTTCGCCGCCGCGGAAACGGCTGGCCCAAGGCCCAGTCTTTGGGCGTCCACTCCTGGCAAGCCACTGCGTTCGCTCTCCGCCGCCAGACTGCGGTTGTGGTCAACAAGACAAGCGCTACCGCCGTCCCGGCTTCCGTAGGCAGACGGTTCGGCGGCCCCGGATGTTGATACACCACCTGCCCCGGAAACGGTGGTGGGAAGCCCAAGGGGGCGGGGGCGGTGTTGCCGGGCTCTCCGGAAGGAGACGTGGCGGCGGTTGGGCCCCGGGCTGCCTGGACGCTTGGTAGTCCCGCCGCCGCCTCCTCCTCCTCCCCCTCCTCTCCTCTGTGGGCCGAGGAGGTTGTGGCGGCGGCTGGAGAACTCGGCGGCGGAGGATGGAGGAAGGAGGCGGCGGCGCGCGGAGTCTGGTCCCAGGCGGGCCGGTGTTATTGGTCCTCTGCGGTCTCCTGGAGGCGTCCGGAGGCGGCCGAGCGCTACCCCAGCTCAGCGATGACATACCTTTCCGAGTCAACTGGCCCGGCACCGAGTTCTCTCTGGTCAGTGCCCTTGCGAACCCGGTAGCCATCTCTCTTCTTCCCGGCACTTAAAAGAGTTCGGCCCCTTCTCTCGGTATTCTACGCTTTTTTCCCCTAGAACCTCCTCTGCAGGCGCATGCTTCATTCCTAGTCCAAAGCTTCAGTAATCCCGCGTTCGTTCATTCATACAGCAAGTGCTTAGCAAACACGTAGTGTGGATGTGCCTCCATGCCTACACATTCAGGATCCAGCGGTCACCTGTTCTCCCTTTTAAAGAAATCTGTCTCTCCAGTTTACCAACACTCCCCCCCTGTGGAAGCAGCTTTTCCAGAACCACGTCAGGCGCATCTGTTTTCTCTCTGGCAAGTCACCTGCAGCTCTTCCTCCACCAGCAACCTTCTCTCCTTCAAGGAGTATTACACACACCCTTCCTACACAATCAGTTGTACTGTGGATATGAGTTCCCTTTCTCATACTCGTTTTTTCTCTGTCGTATATGCACAGTATACATATACCGCACAGCTCTTTTCCCTTCAAAGTTGTCTCTCAGAGAGGGCTGTTTGACCGGTGAGATGTTAACGACACTTATGCAGAATGTCCTTTACAGTTTTGATGTATTATAACTGTTACTTAAGACTCCAGAACATGAGATTTTATGGTCAGTTTTCCTACATTGAAAAACGTATTTATAACCTCGAAGTAATGAATATTTGCAGTCCTTCCTTTGGGAAGTGGACTTCCGAGAAGTCTTCCTATCCATTGTCGGCCAATAATAAATAGGTTCTTGTGATACTTACCGTATGGTAATTAATTCATTTATTTAAAATGGAAATCAGGGAAAATGTAACAGCCCACCTGCCCCTGAAAAGTTTTTTTTTTTTTAATTCTTATTCCAATTATCTGCAGTCGTTCTACTTGGAAGACTATTTTAGTATATTGTTCTGTAACTATATCAATATATATATTGATATATACTATATATATATATTTATATATACTATATCAATATATATATTCTGTTAGTATATGTTCTGTTACATATATATAAAACATGAATATGTGATACTATCATGACAGCACAGAATGTCCCAGGATAAGGGATGTCGTCATTTCCACAACCCAGATTTCTATTTGCTGGTGTTGGTTTTAGCTAATATTTCACACCTGGTTTGTTTTCAGTTCTTCCATTCTGATAGTTCAGTGACTCTTAAATTTAAGTAGATATTTCTCTGGGAAGCCAATTTGTCTTTGCATTAATGCCAGAAGATATTTTTAATTAATTTTTATTGAAGTATAGTTGATTTACAGTGTTGTGTTAGTTTCTGCTGTACAACAAACTGAATCAGTTACACATACACGCTATATACATATACCCACTCTTTTTTAGATTCTGTTCCACTATAGGTCATTACAGAGCATTAAAGAGAGTTCCCAGTTCTATACAGTAGGTTTCTTATTCAGAAAATACTAATATATTAAAATGTTTATATAAAAGTTTGTTATAAGTCAGCTACAACTTGGAGATGAGAATATTTTAGTCCAACCTCTGATTATTTCTGAAGAGCACACTAGGCATGAACTCGGCAAATGTTTAAAGAATGTGGTCATTAAAATTTTTTACTCTACATCAATGTGGTTTTTTTTTTTTTTTAATTAAAAAAGGCATGCTAATATATGGCCCTAAAAAGTTACTGACCTATATGCAGGTGACTAAAACTAGCCTTTTTAGAAGTTATTACCAAACCGTTCCGTTTTCTTTCTGGCACTGTTGTTTGCTGGCTGCAAAAGGTTATGGAAAAGGATCTAAATGTACGGTGGACCAACCTTTCCTATATCTTAACAATTTTATTTTGAAATTTTGTTTTTAATTATTTTTATTTGACAATAAAGCATAATCTAAGATGGGCTTGTTTGAAAATTTGGGAAGAATTTTTTTCCTTTTTTTTTTAAGTTTGAGTTATTTTGGGAAAAAACTAAAGACATTTTCCTATGCCTTAGCAAAAGGCCTATGGCCCTCCCGCAAAAATAAGCCTCAAGAACCATTATCATTGATCTGATTTCTTTTAATATTTTCTTAATCTCAAGGCTTCATTTCCCTACTTTGTGTAATTGAAACTACAGCCCTCCACACCTGGCACCGTCATTTTGTTTTATAGGCCAGTTGGATGGACATTTGTGTGTAACTGAGCAGCTGAATGAACTAGGATAAAGATCCTTTCTCTCTCTACCACCTGAAATTGAGAGGGATTGGATTAAAAGATCTCAGGTTTTTTAATCTTTAAAACTCTTCTGTGCTTTATATTCTCTTGCCATTCAGATATATCAAAATGATACATCATCTTTCAAATTTACTTAGAAAAATTATCAAATGCCAAAAATATATACATTTTTTAATGTTTCCAATAATTCATGATTATGATATTCTTTCTTTACTGGTTTTTAGCAGTCAGTTTTGGTTGTGTGTGTATTTTCCTTCTGAAACATCATCTCTCTGTCTTTAAAACGTTCAATTATTCATTACTTCACACAGAATTCATGAACATCTCCAAAGGAAAACTGCAAAATAAGTCTAATTTTCTTTCAACTTCTTTTGCTAATACAGAAATGTATTCCCATTTGAAAACAAATGCTACCTTTGGGGGAAATGGTGACCGTCTCCATGGTTTGAATCATGTCCTATATTTTAACAAGTTGTACCATTGAGTTTATTTTACAGATTCTCCAGGATAGCTTTCTTTCTCATCCTCTGTCTTAATTCCTCCAGACTTGTGTCAAGCATTAGAAATTTCACACTTGCCAAGATACTTTTCAAGTTCCTTAATCTTGAAGACTACACCCCTCATTGATTAGTCTCATTATATTAAAATCTGATTTTTATCATATCGCTAATATTGCCTCTTACACTGGAATTACTTTAAGGTGTCAAGTTATATAAAACAAGTTTTTTTAAACACTGTCTGTGATTATGTGCATTCAGAATTCATTTTTTAAGTAAAAACCTATTTTACAAAATCAAAAGGAAGCATTTTAGTTGATCAGAAATTTTTTTAAGTTAAAAGTCAAAAAGTTAGCTTTTCTCCTCTAATTTCCATTATTAAAAAGTCCATTATTAAAACATCATTATTAAAACTTCTTTGTAATTAGAAGTGAAGGAAATAAAAAAAAAAAAAGTCGGGTAAAATTTGTGTAAAATGTTTACTTTGTGATCCCAATAAATGATACACTATTTCAGCAAAGAGTTTTCAGATAGAAGAAATGTTATTTGGTCTGTTCTATTGAAGAGGAAAATAGCCTTTCCTATGGAAAAGGCAATGGCAGCCCACTCCAGTACTCTTGCCTGGAGAATCCCAGGGACAGAGGAGCCTGGTGGGCTGCCACCATAGGGTCACACAGAGTCGGACACGACTGACACCACTTAGCAGCAGCAGCCTTTCCTAAACTAATGAAAAATAAATCTTTGCAGCAACAACAAATCTTCAAATAAGAATAGAGATGGTTTCTATTTCTGTTACCTTTTACCTAAACCTTAAAAACAAGGAATAAATTTCATCATATAGACATAAAACGCAAGATTATAGTTTTAATTACAAAGAAGGAATTGTCTTTCTTTGCTGTGGTTCCAAACAAGCAGTTTCTTTTTCCATTGTTAGCACTGTTCTGAACGTTTTAGTAAATGAGTCAGTATTGCTATTTAATCCAGTTCTGAACACTAGATTGCAGGTACTTCACAAATAGAGAGGAATGCATTTAAGACATATGCTACCGTCCACCTTCACTGCAGTACAGGAATGATTTGACAAAACTTTAAGCCATCTATTGCTAGCTAAATGAATGTAAGTCATTCTTTGCACAACGCACCATCATATGTTCTGACTATATCTGAAAAATACCAAAAGATAGAAATGTTATGTCTTAACAGCAGTTTGTTGGCTAAACTGAATAAATGTTTCTAAGGATCCCTTTATCATAAATTTGGCTTTGCAACTCTCACTTTCAAATCTCTTTGATTCCTGTCTTCACTTCTAATGTTCTTTTAAATAAGGATCCTTGGTTATAGTCCAGGACATGACTGAAGCGACTTAATATGCAAGCACACGCTGTATAGTAATCTAAGAAAATGTTAACCAAAGCTGATTCAAATATGTTAAAACAGTTAAGAGCACACAGAATATGGAACCAGTCTGCTAGGTTTCTTCTCTGGGCTGTGCTGTTTACTAACTATGTTACCTTGGACAAATTATTTAAGCCCTGGGCTTCAGTTTCCTTTTCAGTGAAATGGGTACAATGCTTGTTTTGAGCATTGATGAGATAATAATGTAAAGGGCTCAAATGGTACTGTCATACAGCTCATACAGTCAGTATTTACTGCTGTTTTTTGTTTTGCTTTATTATCTTGGGAAAACATGGCCCTGATTTCTATTTGTGTTTAAGGTTTCAAGTACTTAAAGTTTCAGGTACTACTGGTTTTATTGTAGTTAAGAGTTTTGTTAAATTGAAGAAAGAATAGAGGTCTGTAATAAGAGTGATTCTTTCATTACTAGGGATTGCCAAATAGTTTAGTGATTTTATCTACTGTCAGAAGAGAAAAGAGAGAACTGAACTGCCACAGAATACTGCTCATAGACTTTGAAAACGTCTGTCTTGGTGGTGGTGGTGGTTTAGTCACTAAGTTGTGTCCGACTCTGGCGACCCCATGGACTGTAGCCTGCCAGGCTCCTCTGTCCATGGAATTCTCCAGGCAAGAATACTGGAGTAGGTTGCCATTTCCTTCTCCATCTGCCTTAGTAGTTAGTGACATATTTTCTGTCACAAAGCAGAGATTTCTTTTTTGTAAAATGATAGCAGTTATAGTAATTGAAATGTTCATTTGAATTGCATTGGTTCTTTTTGATTTGTGAATTTGTTTGGTTTTATACTGTAGAACACTTTAACGATAGTCTTGTTGATATATACCATGAGTCAGCAAACTACACGTTTAGGCTGGCCCACTCCAAACTTGATTTCTATAAGGTTTTTTGGTTTGTTTGTTTTTTTCTCAGAACATCCATGCTTATTCATTTACGTAATAATGCCTGTGTACTTATTTCCTACAATGGCACAGCTGCTGCTGCTGCTCAGTCGCTTCAGTCGTGTCCGACTCTGTGCCCCCCAGAGACGGCAGCCCACCAGGCTCCCCGTCCCTGGGATTCTCCAGACAAGAACACTGGAGTGGGTTGCCATTCCCTTCTCCAATGCAGGAAAGTGAAAAGTGAAAGTGAAGTCGCTCAGTCGTGTCCGACTCCAGCGATCCCATGGACTGCAGCCTACCAGGCTCCTCCGTCCATGGGATTTTCCAGGCAAGAGTACTGGAGTGGGGTGCCATTGTAGTTGCAATAGAGATCATATGACCCACAAAGCCTAAAATATTTACTATCTGGCCCTTTACAGGAAAAATTTGCTGACCCTTATACATACTAAAAAAGTTAAATTAGCACAGAGGATTCATAGTAATTTATCCATATGTTACCCAAATATGAAAATTACTGTACTATCTTAGGTTCAGATGTCCCATCAAAAAGAATTGGGAGTATGTTTGTAAGTTGCTGTAGACTCTATGTATAGGTGGTAATAAGTATTCAGTGATGGTGTATCCATGTACATTCACTGCCTCTAAATACTTTTTAATCCATATTATAACTTCAGTTTGTTGCATTACTACTTTTTTCCTTTTTTCCTTTATACTCCACACTATATTTTTGTTCCTTTTTTTTCTGTTACATTGTAACACCAAGAAAAAGTCTGTTGTCTTCATTTTATCATTAAAAAACATGTAGACTTTTTTCCTGCCTTTGGAAGTAAATAGGGTTGAAAATCCTCTGTTGAAATGATAAATTATAGTTTAGTTTAATCAGAGAAAATAATGTACATTTTTTGTTCTATTTCTAGCCTACAACTGGAGTTTTGTATAAAGAAGATAATTATGTCATCATGACAACTACACATAAAGAAAAATATAAATGCATTCTTCCCCTTGTGGCAAGTGGGGACGAGGTAAGTTTTTGTAAATACATTGATAATTCCTGTTACCAAACATTTATTTAAAACATTGCAACTGCATACTTTAAAATAAAATTGAGCGACAGGTTTCTCAGTAATGCTGTCTTACCATAAAAATAGTAATCACATTATTCCTGAATTCTTAGATTATGTATATGTGACATTTTTTATAAAGAACTGCTAGTAAATAAATCTGTAGGTACCTTGTACTTTCTCATTACCTTAGCTCTTGCCCGTTTCTTCCTCCTAAAATGCGCTAACTGCCTCTTATCCATCCTTTAAGGCAATGACTTCTTTCAAGATGAAACAGAGGCAGCATGGTAAAATGGAAAGGACACCAGCCTAGGAGCCAGGAGGCTGAGGTATAGGCTATAGTTAGCTGTGGAACCTGAACAAATTTGAAACTCAATTCCTCCACTCAATCAATTTTTTGAGCTAATTACAGAATATTTTCATAATCTCTAAAATGGAAGTATTAAACTCATTGAGTGCTTTCTTAAGAAGTTTTGTTCAGATTTAAGATCTGTTAAAGACAGCTATCTATTTTCATTTTGTTTTAAACCTTAAGACACAAATATACACATACACAATTATACACATATTTATGGCATTCGAGTATGAAATGTAAAATTGGAAAACTGAGAAGTATCTTAAAACTTTCCAGTGTATTATGTAAGATTCAACTATTCAAGGCTTTTATAGCTAGAAATTCTCAAGTAGGTGTATAAGAATTGTTCAGGAAACTGATACTCAGAAACCTTTTTCTAAGAAAAGGAAGAATTGAAGATTTTTCTATGGCTCTGTGTTTTATACTTCAGTTCTTTTTTTTTCAATTGGAGTATAGTTGGTTTACAGTGTTGTGTTAGTTTCAGGTATATAGCGAAGTGAATCAGTTACACATTACATATATACATTCTTTTTTAGATTGTTTTCCCATGTAGTCCATTACAGAGTATTGAGTAGAGTTCTCTGTGCTATACAGTAGGTTCTTACTATTAACAGTTATCTATTTTATATATAATAGTTTGTTTCTGTCAATTTTGATCCCCTAGTTTATCTCCCTCCCCCCGCCCTTCCCCCCTGGTAGCCATAAGTTTGTTTTCTACATATGTGACTCTCTTTTTGGTAAATAAGTTCATTTGTACCATTTTTTTAGATTCCACATATAAGCAATACCATATGATAGTTACCTTTCTCCGTGTGACTTCACTCAATATAGAAGTCTCTAGGTCCATCCATGTTGCTGCATATATTTCAATTCTTTTGAAAGAAATGGCATACCATAGGATCTTATTAAATCTTTTGACTTTTTCCCCTTTTATTTCCAAGCATTTGTGACTTGACCAATGAGTTAATAGCTAAACAGCAGAGTTGAAGAAAGCTCCTGAATAACGATATTAAACTCTTAATTCTTTCATAGGAAGAAGAAAAGGATTATAAAGGCCCGAATCCAAGAGAGCTGTTGGAGCCCCTATTTAAACAAAGCAGTTGCTCCTACAGAGTATGTATTTTATGTTCACTTGATAATTAGAAAATAAATTTTCCAGCAGCCAATAAACCCTTGAAAGTTTAAATTCCTGTATAGTATTGTATATGCGGCAAACACCCAGTAATATCACTTATCAAATATATCACTTACCAAACTGCTTTGAATGTTTTTCAGATCAAAAGAAAGTTTCCTTGTATACAATTTTAATAAAAAGTGCTCATTGTTATCTTTTAGGCTGTGTGGAAAATGGTCCCTTGTCTGGGTGTTTATTACAGACCCCAGGTGTAGAACTATTTGCTTCACAGAATTTTTACATTTATCTAATTAGTGAAAACAGTGAATAGGCTTCAGAAATTTCATATTTTCTGAGGCATAGTAATAACTTTCATTTAATGAAAGTTTATTCTAAATCTTGGGAGAAATCTACTCAGTTGCTTAAAATATCAAAAAGTAATTCAGTTGAGTTATGTGGCTTTTGTATACATCCATCTCTCTTAGATTGAGTCTTACTGGACTTATGAAGTATGTCATGGAAAACACGTTCGGCAGTACCATGAAGAGAAAGAAAGTGGTCAGGTATTTTTTTCTTCAAACTATAAAATATGGAACATTATAAAATGAAAACTGTAATAATGAGATTTTTTTTAAATTTGTGTTCTTTAAAAATGTATTTGCAAAATACTTACATTATTTTTTTTTTAATATAGAAAATAAATATTCACGAGTACTACCTTGGAAATATGTTGGCTAAGAACCTTCTGTCCGAAAAAGGTTTGTTTCTACAGAGTGATTTAGTAATAATGTTAGTATTTGGTTTAAAGTATATATTCAAATTGGAATTTAAAAGATCTTGTGGGAAGGACTTCTCTGATGGTCTAGTGGTTACAGACGCCACGCTTCCAGTGCAGGGGGCACAGGTTCACTCCCTGGTCAGGAAACTTGAAATACCACATGCCGCATGATGCAGCCAATCGATTAAAAAAAAAAAAGATCTTGTTGGAGACTTTATGAATTGTAAAACACTTAAATAAATTTCTAAACAATGCCTTAGAAAACCTTTTCAAAGAGATCTTTCCATTATTTTTTGCTTTAACAAACATTGTTGCTTTTTTTCTACCTGTTAATTTTTAAATCTGGTGAGATATACATGTCAGTGTTATATTTATATAGTTTATTTATTTGCTTGGTTTAAGCAAAGTCTTTATATATGGAAATAAACATGTAGATATATCCCTCAAATTATGAAATGTTTTTATTAATCTCTATTATTCAAATTGGCCAACTCTTTTAAGAATAAACCTTTCACTGAGATAAAAACATTTTAGAAGAAAACTTGTGACCAGTTTTTATGCCTCAAATAGACTATTTCCTAGATAAAGATAAAATGATTAAATGACTGTTCTTTTCAAAAGAAACCATTTCAAGAAAATTAGCTTAAAGTAGTAAGATAAAAATTATGTGTATGCTTTGAGTCTTCTTTAGAAAGAAGTTTAAGGTTACAAATTGAAGACTTAGTCATTTTATGTCTTGTATATAAGTTACCACTCATTATTTATACTTGCTTTTGTATTAATCCACAGAACAAGAAGCAGAAGAAGAGGAAAAATCGAAAGAGGCAAGTGATAATTGGTGATTTTTTACTCTGAACAGCTAAACACAAATTTATGTAACTTAATTGACAAAATATAGCCAGGTGTTCTTTAACTGTCTATCAAATACCTCAAAGGATTTGGTAAAAGAAAATTTGCAATCTGTTAGGTTTTTCTGCAAAAGTTATCCTATATTGCTTTTATTTACTTTTAAGATCTTACAAAAATAAATGAATTTATCAAAGATGTGTCTGGGAAAGTTTCTGTAATAGCATTATATCACTTCTGTGCTTAGCGGTGGTTCTTCCCCTCTATTTAACATTGCAAGCAATTATAATAGGAGCTTTTACATTTTTTTTC
Source organism: Bison bison bison (assembly GCF_000754665.1). Lineage (NCBI taxonomy): Eukaryota > Metazoa > Chordata > Mammalia > Artiodactyla > Bovidae > Bison > Bison bison. The sequence continues at coordinate 2,542,946 of NW_011494738.1, read as the reverse complement.
TTTTGTTTGAACCCTATCTCTTGTGGGTAAAACAGATAAACTGTATGTGTAAATAACAAGCTACCAGACTGCAAGCCTCTTAAAAGCAGGGACTGTCTTTTATCTCTTTATTCTGCAGTGCAAAGTAGAATGCTAAATATAATACAGGCCTTTCATGAATGTTTATTGAATCTCAATGCATAATTGATGACTGAAAAGTAGGGTTGTTTAAAAAAGAACTATTCCTTAGGGTGACTAATTACAATTTTAAGTGCCCTTGTGGTTTAAGGAATGATTTCTGAATCCTTAAAATTTCCATAAAGTTAAATAACTTACTGTTGGAGAATATTCCTACAAATGGTTTCATATCATAATGATACTTTTATTAGAAGTAAAGTAAAATGGCAAAAAGTCTTAGAAATTACTTAAAAGGGGTGCCTGTAATTTAAAAAGGTGGCTTTGGAGGAACTGATTAGCTGTGCATAGACACACGTAGCATTGCTATTTTAAAAGGTTTTAATTTTACAGACTACCTTTGAAAGAAAATATTTATCTCAAAATATTTTGGCTCTGGAGGATAGCAAGATGAAATTCAAAGTGTGAAATGATAAAGGAAGAGGAAGAAAAGGGTAAGGGAAGAAAACTCACATTTTTGAGCCCTGGTTTATAAGCCAGATGCTGTGCAAGACATATAACCAAGAGTAATGCTCAATTCTCCCTATAGCCTTTGAGTATATATTATTATTCTGGTTTTACAAATGACAAGAACTGAAATTGGGTCAAAGTCATAAGGCTGGTGAATTCAGAGCTGGGATTTGAACCCAGGATTTTCTAATTCCAGACATTAGCATGAAAACAGCATACAAGAAACCTCAAAATATTTTTCTCTAGAATCTTTTATTTATTGCCTGTTTTGGATATAGCACTGACAGGGTACCAAAGTGATACAAGATAAGCTCCCTGCCTCCAAAGAGCTTGCTTGGAGATACTATTAACAACATCTTTTTAAAGCCCGTCCATGTAATTTTTCTTGTGTTTGTTGATAAAAGTGTGGGAGCTAACTCCTTAATAATCCTTGTCTTCTGAGATGATCTCCTTTATTCTCCCATTCTGTAAAAATGTCTTCATTTGTCTTTTGTTGGCCTTGAATAGATTTACTTAAGAGTTTATATGCTGAGAAGTGTGTCTGTTAATAACAGGAAAGAAGAGTAACCAGACTGATGAATCAGTGTAATACTTAGATATCTGTTTTAGAAGATAGTATTAACTGTGTAGCCCCACTTTTTGACGAATCAAACTTCAGACTTCTAGAATCTAAATTCTAACACAGGCATCCACTGAGGGTTTAGTGAAGAAAGCTTTGACCAGCCCAGTATAGGAAGTTTCTGCATTTTATCCTGGTCTCTTTCTTTGTAACTATTGAAGATAATTCATATTAATTATGTCTTTGTAATCCTTTATATAAATGTACATCTTAATTTTAGCACCAAGCGAAAATTTCCTTTTATGCTGTATTAAATTAGCTCTGAAAATATGTATATATTAAGTAAGAATATGAACCAAAAGAACATTAGGAGAGCTTATAGAAAATACAGAAGTGTTACCATTATATTAAATAAATGTTAGTTTATAAATAAAATGTAGTTTTCTTCCTTTCAGAATAAGTGCTTCTCCCATCCTCACCCCACCTCTATTTCTAATGAAAAGTCTGTCTTATACTCTTTTTTTAAGATTCCCACTAAAAATATCGAAGGTCAGATGACACCCTACTATCCAGTGGGAATGGGAAATGGTACACCTTGTAGTTTGAAACAGAACCGGCCCAGATCAAGTACTGTGATGTACATATGTCATCCTGAATCTAAGCATGAAATTCTTTCAGTAGCTGAAGTTACAACTTGTGAATATGAAGTTGTCATTTTGACACCACTCTTGTGCAATCATCCTAAATATAGGTAGGATGTGGATTTAATATTTTAAACATGAAATGCACACGATTTAAAATGTATGCTTAGCTTTAACACTTTGTTTTCACTGAACAGATTCAGAGCATCTCCTGTGAATGACATATTTTGCCAGTCACTACCAGGATCGCCGTTTAAACCCCTCACCCTGAGACAGTTGGAACAACAGGAAGAAATACTAAGGGTGCCTTTTAGGAGAAACAAAGAGGTATGAGAATTATCGAACAGTATTTTCCCAGTGCTTCCATTTCCAAAAATCATAGCATATATCAGTATTTTAATGATTTTCTGTAGTATGGTAATAGTAATTTATTTTCCTGACTCAAAATTGTCAATTCCAATTCTCTTGATTTTAATTTTCCTTATTCTAGTACTTCCCAGACTATTTTAGCATTTTCTTACACTCATGATTCCATAATATTTTAAAGTTTGGCATCCTGTTCATTTCAGTTAAATTTTTCAGCTAGTTAACTGAACTTCCCAGCTAAGCGTCTTGAAAAAAATAGACTACAACTCATCTCCTAATACTTTATTTATTCTTCAACTCATTGCTATTTATCAAACCATCATTCTGTCATTCTCCTTAAATGGTTCTTACTAAGATCAACAGCTGTCCTTGGTTCTAAATTTGCTGGACATGTGCATAATTTGATCTTAGCTGAACATTTGAAGTTTGAACTTTTTCTCCTTTCTTTGCTTCAGTTCATTATCTCACTGGTTCTCTTCTCCTGTGTACTAGCTCTTTCTCTAATTCCTGCTTCTTAAAATGTTACAGTTCCCTTGGTTCTGTTCACAGGTCCTTTCTCTCCTTTTTGTACATTGTCTCCTTAGGTAAGCTTATCCAGGACTATTCTTTCAACTTCCGTTTCCATGCCTGTGTATTATAAATATACATCTACAAATCACAATCACAATTAATAACATGTATGGAATCTTTACTGAGGAAGGGAGTGGCTACCCACTCCAGTATTCTTGCCTGGGAAATCGCATGGACAGACAAGCCTGGCGGGCTACAGTACATGGAGTCGCAAAAGAGTCAGACTTAGCAACGAAACAACGATTGAGTCCTTACAGCTATTATCTAATCCTTACAACAGCGTATAAGATATAGTATTACTCACCTTAACAGGTTAGGGAACTGAGGTTCAGAGGGGAAGTGACAAGTGATGGGTTAGAGATTACAATCAATGCAGTCCGATTCTAGAATCTGTCCCTCTTAACCACTTGTCTCTACTGCTTCTCCCTTTTGATATGCCATCTTCCCTTTCCATCTGCCTATTGGACATGTATACATTTTCAGTTATCTCAGACTTACCTTTTTTTCCTCTTTCACAGTGACACTTTTCTTGTCTTCCCCATTCCTTTTAAAGCTGTATGCTCTACCCAGTTGTCCAAGTCAGAAACCTGTCATTCTGCTTATCTCTCAATGCTATCAGTGTTATCCTCTGCTTTTCAAACCTGTCTTTAGTTCAGAACTTCATCATTTCTTAAGACCTAAAACTAATCTCACACATCTTCCTTCTAATCCTTCCCACACAGCTGATAAAATGTTCTGTCTGAAATGAACATTTGATAATTTGTTTAACCGTTTGGTATTTAACGTGATCTGTAAGTCCATCCTAAAGGAGATCAGTCCTGGGTGTTCATTGGAAAGACTGATGTTGAAGGTGAAATGCCAATACTTTGGCCACCTAATGTGAAGAGGTGACTCATTTGAGAAGACACTGATACTGGGAAAGATTGAGGGCAGGAGGAAAAGGGGACGACAGAGGATGAGATGGTTGGATGGCATTGCCAACTCAATGGACATGGGTTTGGGTAGACTCCAGCAGTTGGTGATGGATAGGGAAGCCTGACATGCTGCAGTTCATGGGGTCACAAAGAGTTGGACACGACTGAGCGACTGAATTGATATCTCAAGATGAAATTGTTGTTCATACAATCATTTTATCAAAGAAGAATAGAGGACCATTCATGATCTGGCTTCAGCCTCATCTCTTATTTCCATTCCTTTGATACCAGCTATTTTGAACAACTTAAGCATTTCCTAGAAGTACCACATTCCTTCCAACCTCCTTGCCTGTGGATATACTGTTTTCCCTCTTCTTCTGTTGTCTTCTCCCCTCCCTCCCTACACCTGATGAACTAATAGAAATTCATCAGGGGTAAGCATGAAGATCTGCTTTCAGTGTCACTTTGTTTGCAAATGAACCAGGATTTCTAATGGATTACCTGCATGTGAGATCCATCTTTCCTCTTCTGTGAACGTATATTTTATTCAGCCCTCCATTATAGCACTTACATGGTTAAAATAGGTTGTTTTTCCTATGGTTCTTCATTAAAAGGGAGGGAAGATTTTTTAAATTTTCATTACTTGGAGTTTCCAGCTTGTTGTGTGATACCTGCTGCTGCTGCTAAGTCACTTCAGTCGTGTCCGACTCTGTGCGACCCCATAGACGGCAGCCCACCAGGCTCCACCGTCCCTGGGATTCTCCAGGCAAGAACACTGGAGTGGGTTGCCATTTCCTTCTCTAATTCATCAAAGTGAAAAGTGAAAGGGAAGTCGCTCAGTCATGTCCGACTCCTAGCGACCCCATGGACTACAGCCCACCAGGCCCCTCCATCCATGGGATTTTCCAGGCAAGAGTACTGGAGTGGGTTGCCACCTAGTATGCTGTTAATATTTAACAGTGGGTTAATTAACATTTAACTACAAGGCCTTTGTTCTTGCCTGGAGAATCCCAGGGACGAGGGAGCCTGGTGGGCTGCTGTCTATGGGGTCACACAGAGTCGGACACGACTGAAGCGACTTAGCAGCAGCAGCAACAACAAGGCCTTTATCGCCCCTTCCTCTTGAATACTTATTGTGAAAATATTGCCAGACTCTCTGTGGATGTTGTGAACTCTGCTATTATGATAAGGAGGAAACATCTTAACCTTAATCTACATTTGATTTGAAGTGCTGTATTGAAAGATTGGAAATGGAATTATTTTCTCATCTTCTTCTTGATAATGATTTTAGTACTAACAAGTACTTAAAAAAGTCAGTCCCATCAAAATTCTTCACACACCCAACTTTAATTATTCTTCAAGAAAGAAGTGCCAGTTTATTTTTCTTTTATGAGTTAAATCCACAAGTTGAGAAAAAAAATTTTAAAGCTATAGATGATAGCTATAATGCTTTCAAAATTCCTAGCATCTTGATAGTACATGTTGTATATGAAATCTTAGGTAATACTGTGAGTAATTACTTAGAACTGGTCATCTTTATTTCAGAATAATTTTTTTTAGAAATTCAATTTATTACACATAACTTTTTTTAATATTTGGCATATGGTTTGCCTTTCAAGTATGAACTAAGCTTTACCATAAAGAATATTTTTTAAACAAAATATATATTTGGCTCTCCAGTTGTTGTATCTGATTCTTTGTGACCCCTTGGGCTATAGCCTGCCAGGCTCCTCTGTCCATGGGATTTCCCAGGCAAGAATGCTGGAGTGGGTTGCCATTTCCTTCTCTGGGGAATCTTCCCAATCCAGGGATCAAACCCACCTCTCTTGCATTGGCAAGCAGATTCATTACCACTGAGCCACAGGGGAAGCCCTATGTTATTATACCACATTAATTTGGAAATGACTGGATTTATTAAGAATCTATTTTCTGAATTTCCAAACCCTGATTCAGACACTACTATCATCTTGCTTTTATTGGGATAGTTTTCCTTAAAATGAAAGTAGATGTTCTGTCCTAAAGAAACAATAATAAATGGTCATGTTTCTTCTTACCTCTTCCCCTTTTCTCAGCTACAGGTTTCACTGTGCAGTATTCTTTTCTTCACTGACCTTACTATAGGTCTCATGTATTCTAAGTAATTGCTTTACTCTATTAGACCTTATCTTCTTATGAGTAGTAACTATGTCTCCTTCATTTTTAATATTCAGCATTTAAAATAGTGCCAGGAGCATAGTATAGGCTCTGAATGTGGAAGGAGCCTACATTCTATAAATGTAGAAAGAGCCATGTAAAAGTCAAGGTTTTTTTAAAAAAAAACAAGAAGGCATCTTGGCAGTCTTTGTTCTTAACATTGAAGAAGAGAGAGGATAAGCTCATTGGTTTCCAACATAACCATCCAGTGACTCCTGTTATACAAGATGAAAACAAGAAAAGAACCACAACTGGCCAATGGCAACTATAGTAACTACATACATTTTACTGTTTAATTTCTTTATTGTTGTTTTATTCAGTTCACTGGTATACTCATTCCTTCAGTTGTGGTCTAGATTCATTTCCCCTCTGCTCACTGTCAGCACCCAGATAACGTCCAGCTTCTAAATCATTGACTTCTTTCATAACTGTCCTCTTCTCTCCATCCCGCTTGTCACTCCCTTACGTTTGAGTCTCTTCATCTCTGGCCTGGGTTTCTGAGCTCCTAACTTGACTCTCCACCTCCAGATTTGTTACTATCCCTTCTTCCCTGTGACTGCAAAAGTAATTACTTAAAAATCTGATCATACCATATCTTTGTCTAAAACCTAAAAGTTGATGTTCAGACTTGGCATCACACAGTTTTGCAGCGTGTAGTGCCTGCTTCTGTCTTTGGTTTTAACTCTCATACCACCACACATCTTTGCTCTTACCGCTTTCTCAGGTTCATGTGCACATCCACACAACACATAACAGACCTTCACATGAGTCACAGATTATTAATGTTTCATGAATTAAGCAAGGGTTTTCTCTTTGTGAAGTCTGTATGTTTCAGTTCTTCATCAGTCTGTTTGAATCACCCATGTCTCTGAATCTGCTGTTCCCGGTACCCTTCCGTTATTACACCGCAGTTTGCTCCAGGGCAGCACCCAGGTCCTGCTGCATTTGAATAATTACAACTAACATTCATATTCGTTCCCACTTAGCCCTTTATTAGACTGCTTATTATCCTTTCTTTATAGATAGTAACCACATTTTTTTAAACAAAATATAAAATCTAACAGATAGTGAAGTACTTAAGAGTAATGAGACAACACATACGAAGTAGAAATTATCCCTGTATTGTTAAGAATGGTCAGCATACCCCTAACTGGTAGATGGAACTAACACTTGACTAGAGCTTTCTCTATGCTATTAAGTGTTGCAAAATTCATTTTCTTAAAGCACATTAAAAATGAGTGGACAACTTTTATTTTCCAAATTTTCTAAAGTTAATTTAAGTCATACTGAAGCCTATAAATATGTGTTTGTTTAATTTTAGGAAGATTTGCAATCAACTAAGGAAGAGAGATTTCCAGCAATCCACAAACCCATTGCTGTTGGTTCTCAGCCAATGCTCACTGTTGGAACAACCCACATATCCAAATTGACAGATGACCAGCTCATAAAAGAGTTCCTTAGTGGTTCCTATTGCTTTCACGGGGTGAGAAATAAACCTTCAGTTTAAGTATTTATCTTACAGCTTTCACTTTGTATGTTATTTATCAAGAGACATTAGCAGCACTGAAAAAGATTTTTTGTCTGTAGAGAAATGACAGGATTCTGGAAGCTTTCCAGCAGACATTTCTCTACATCTCACTATAAGGCATAGTCATTATAATTTCTCTTTACTCACAGGCTAAAACTTGACCTTTACTTGATAAAAAAATATATATATATTTAAATAAGTAATTCATGTGTGATTCTGGCTAATTGCTAGAATGGGCACCAATGATTGTATAGCCTGTATTTTGGTTATGACCCTACATTAGCTCATTTAAAACTTGAGCTAATATCTGCAAAGGTGGAATTCTGCCTCTGACTCAGCATCAGTGGAAAATATGCTTATAAGTAGAGTTTTCATTTTACTTTATTTTACCAAGAAAGTTATTCTCTGTATGTCCATTTTTTAAGTTTATTAGTAATTTTTAGTTGTGATTTTCAACCATATTATTGCTGGTACAATTTTTTTTATTACATATATGTCCATTACTATCACATGGCAATATTGAGACAAACCCCAGTACCCCTTTCTCTGTACTGAAACTTGATCTGTTTCCTTTCCTGTAGGGTGTTGGTTGGTGGAAATATGAATTCTGCTATGGCAAACACGTACATCAATACCATGAGGTATGGCACAGTCTTTATATCATTCTATCACTAAATGGTTTAAAGCTTGAAAAATCTTTTGTGGAAAAATAGAGGAGTGGGATTGGTGTTACTTTTAAATATAAGATGATTTTAATATGGAAATATTCAACAAAACATCTCTAAATTTTGGGAAATGGAAAGCTTGTTGTTAGTTAAGACTACATCAGTCATCTTAAAGTAACTTGGTTTGTTAACTACTCAGATTCTTGCATTACTGTCAGTCTGGAAGAATAATACAGTACTGTGACTAACTCTTCAGCTTTGGCTAAGAAATTAGTCATTTTATAACTCATATTTAAGAAAGTGAATGGTAAGATAGAATGTTGTCACTAGTCTCAGTAAAATAGGATAGATACAGCAAGTTTCTCAGCTAAAAGAAGGTTCCATATGATCCAAGTTTAAGTTTTAAGATTAAATGCTCTTTAGTCTTTTATAGTGTCATAAATCAGCATTCTCTCACACTTGAATCAAAGCTGCTTAAAGCTTACCATTTAGTAAGTAATCAAAGCTTACCATTTAGTAAGGTAAACTACTAGACCCTGAAGACAAACATTAATAAATATTGATTTGGTTGTTTCAAAAGGCTCTTTATTCCCCAAAATAAATAACAACTGGTAATTAGAAAATACCATATTTGCCCTCCTGAGATGTTTTGAGCTGATCTTAAATTCCATGATGGATCATATCAGGAAAGATCAACTCACTTTCCACATTTAAATCATTCTAAAAAAATGTATGTGGCATCTGTAAACTAGGACTTTTTTTTCTTCCATTAAACCTGTGCTGTCCCATTTCATCATGCTTTCCTCTTATTCTTGCTGCTTTGTAGATGTTTTACATCTGTAGATGTATTTTTTAATAATATTTATTAATACAAAAAAGATACAGTACCATCTAAGTACAGTCCAGATAATACCCACTGGTTGTTTTTTTTTTTTAATTAAAGGAATATATGCCAGCAATATAGAATAGAATGAAAAGTAAAATTCTCCTCCACTATTGTCCCATTTTTCAAAAGTAACAGCTGTTAACATTTTCTTAGTTAACAACCAAAAGGGGAAAAAATAATGCATATACATAAATTAGATATAACCTTTTTATTTATACAGACGGGATATACTGAATGCACTTGTTCTTTTCACCTAGTATCTTGGAGATCTTTCCATGTCAGCAACAACTGATTTCATTTATTTCAGCAGGTACAGAGAATTATGCCTATACACACAGTGTATTAATTAGATCTCTATTGATGATCTTTGAGTTGTTTCCAGTTGCTGCTGTGATAGCGTCTTAGTGAACATTTTTAAATAGTTGCGTTTGTAAACTTTTGCAAGTACACTCATAGTACACACATCTAGAAATGTACTTGGTGGGTCAGAATAGATGCATACTGAACAGTTGCCTCCAAAGGTTGGATCGTTTACATTCCCATTAATGACTGTTTTCCTATACACTTGCCAACACTGCTGCTGCTAAGTCACTTCAGTTGTGTCCGACTCTGTGCGACCCCATAGACGGCAGCCCATCATGTAATCCCCGTCCCTGGGATTCTCCAGGCAAGAACACTGGAGTGGGTTGCCATTTCCTTCTCCAATGCATGAAAGTGGAAAATGAAAGGGAAGTCGCTCAGTCATATCCAACTCTTAGTGACCCCACGAACTGCAGCCTAGCAGGCTCCTCCGTCCATGGGAGTTTCCAGGCAGGAGTACTGGAGTAGGGTGCCAGTGCCTTCTCTGCTTGCCAACACTAGGTTTTATCAAACTTCCTTTAGCTAAGGCAGTATAACCTAGGACTTTTCGAGGAACTCTGGTAGGAACTTTGGGGTATAGAAAAATAATAGTAGCTAACAAACATAGTATTCACTGTATACCAGGCACCATTCTAAGTGCTTTACACATATTAACTCATGCAATGCTCATAAGAGATGAGTATTGTTATTCTAAGATAAGGAAACTGAAGCAAAGATTTAGTAACTTGCCTGAAATCACATAGGGAGTAAATGGTGAAACCAGAATTCAAACCCAGACAATCTCTATATCCAACCTCTTATTAAACAGTTTACTATGCCAATCTAATACCTGTCTATCTAGGAATCTACGGTGTGGTTGCTAAAAGAATGTTTAATGGCCCTGTCTATTCCACTAGGCAGTAAGCTCCACTATACAGTGGCTGTGCCTTTTTGCCTCTGTAAGGGTTTTTAATTCTACTCATCAGATGTATATTAGTACCCAACATGGTCCCTGGCATAAAATACAAAGGAAAAAAGGAAGACAGGAAGGAAAGAAAAATGAGAGAGAAGGAAGAAGTCCATGTAAAGGGCAGTATGGGGTGCATCATCAAATGAATAATATGGAAACTTGTATAATGAGTAAGAGATAGAGGCCAGAGATTGAAGTAGGAATCACAGTAGTATGTAGTTACAGTATCTAGGTGTAAGAGAGTAAACTTAGTTGAGGGGTGAGATGCTGGCAATAATAGACCAATAGGAGAGTGAAGCCAAGAACATCTCCAGCAAAGTGACAGGACTGATAAGTGTAGAGTGAAAGGCAACAGAGTCACAATAACTACATCTGGACTTAACCTGGCTAGAAAGTGCCAGTTTCATAATTCAGAGAAACAAGAAAGAAACAGTAATGAGCTCAAATTTCTCCTCATCAAGTTTGACTAACATTATTACATCTAAACATAGATATCCAGTGTGCAGGTGAAGATAAGTTCTGTAGCTTATAGCCCATCAGCATAAATGTCACCTTGATGTCAAACATTCATTGTCACAAATATTTTTTCATATATTAGGACAAGGATAATGGGAAAACCTCTGTGGTTGTGGGGACATGGAACCAAGAAGAACATATTGAATGGGCTAAGAAGAATACCGCCAGAGCCTATCACCTTCAAGATGATGGGACCCAGACAGTCAGGTAAATACTAACTTTATTTGTCTCTGGATCTTAGAATATTTGAAACTCAGAATATTGGAAAACGTTAATTTAAAGTAAAATCTTTTTGTTATTTTTTTTCTGGGACATTTTTTAGGTTAGTTTTTTTTTTAAGAGGAAACACAGCGTAATAGTTAAAGAGGAGTTTCTGAAGTCAGATACCTTGGATTCAAACACTGGCGATTCACCTACTACCCTGGGCAAAGTACATAGTCTTTGCAAGCCTCACTTTTCATGTCTAGTAGTATTTGCCTCAGAGAACTGTTATGACATTTAAATGAGGTAACTGGTGTAAAGTGTAGTGCCTGGCAATTGCATGCAATGAACTTTGACTACTTCCTTTGACAATGTTGGTGTTAGTGTTACCCTGCTGCAATTCCAGGTATTAGGTCTAACCCTGTTATAAAGCATTTTACCCCTTCATGTATAATCTTTACCTCTTTAAGTTATTTAATTCTCTTTAAATATACTCTAGCATTCTCCTTTGTTATTTAACCGTTGTGCAGTAATGATTGAAAATAGTTAAACAATGTTTTTTTTGAAAAACTGCCTCAACATTTCTTTGGGCCATTAGGTATATCTTGTTATAGCAGAAGGAAATTCATTTCTTCTTAGCCAAGAATAACTAAGCTTTAGCTTTGCTTATAGTCCATTACCCAGTGAATTTTAAATCATTCATTCTTTTTCCTTCTCAGATGTTAACTTTGTCCTTCCTAGCACAGATGGTATTGAGAGATCTGTTTTCAGAATGTACTGACTTCTTGGACTGATCAAAATCAAAATTAGCAAAGTTAAGAGATATTCATCTAAGTGTTAATATACTAAACAGATCAAACATTTTTTAAATGTTTATATTTTTCAAGTGAAAGTAGCTCATGGTATCATGTGCAACAAATATTGAAGCACAGATGTATGAGGCTAACAAAATTAAACTTTTGTTTAGTTCCTGCTCTTTGGAATTTATAGCTTAGCATAGGCTTTACCTTCTTACTCCTGCATTACATTATTTTAAGGAGTGCAGCTGAATGGAGGGTAGGAAGAAGGGAAAACTGACAAAGCAAACAATATTCAGAGTAGGGGAAAAGAAGAGCTGGGGAAGTGCTTAACTTTAAAAGAAAACTTTTTAAAAAGCAGTTTAACCTTAACTATTTGTATACAAGTAAATAATATGCAGGAGAAGGCAATGGCACCCCACTCCATTACTCTTGCCTGGAAAATCCCATGGATGGAGGAGCCTGGTAGGCTGCAGTCCATGCTAAGAGTCGGAGACGACTGAGCGACTTCACTTTCACTTTTCACTTTCATGCATTGGAGCAGGAAATGGCAACCCACTCCAGTGTTCTTGCCTGGAGAATCCCAGGGACAGGGGAGCCTGATGGGCTGCCGTCTATGGGGTCGCACAGAGTCAGACACAACTGAAGTTACTTAGCAGCAGCAAATAATATGCAAGTTATTAATAAGATCATTCTTATTAGTTAAATCAGTAAGAAGTATCTCAATTTGATATTCTATAGAACCTGAAAGACTTTCTCTGTGACATAACCTTAAAATATGTATTTTTAAGGAATATAGTTGCAAAATTGAGCCCTCTAACCATCTCACCCTACCCATTAAAGTTACTCTGAATAAGTGAAGTTATAGTTTAATAAAACTTGTTTGTTTTTCTGACTCAGGATGGTGTCACATTTTTATGGAAATGGAGATATTTGTGATATTACTGACAAACCAAGACAGGTGACTGTAAAACTAAAGTAAGTTAGACCATCAAATCATGCTTTATGCCTTTCTCTTTAATTTGCGTCCTATGGGCAAACGTTTATATAAGATATAATTATATTTATTAATAATATGAATTTTTCAGAAAATAGTTTTATTATAAGATAGTAAAATCATAATTGTAATTGTTATTATTTTAATAGTTATTGTCAAATTAGGCTATTTCAGTTATTAATTGTATAGAACCACTTACAAGATATTTTTATCCTTGAAAAGAAAAAAAAATAATTTTGTGTGGTTTGGGCAATACCTTAAAGTACTCTCTGTTTTAGGTGTAAAGAATCAGATTCTCCTCATGCTGTCACTGTATATATGCTAGAGCCTCACTCTTGTCAGTATATCCTTGGGGTAAGTGGAAAACTAATATTCAGGAATTCAGTTTGGGGCCACATTTTAATGTTTAGCATTAAGTCTAGAAAGGACATTCAGTAGTCTCCAGAATTTAATATAGCCCTCATATCGCCTCTGTAAAAATTGACATCTTTTTTATTGAGGTATAATTTATAAAATTTTTTAAAATGCCAAGTTCCTAAGTGTTGAGTCTGAGTTTTGGAAAAATTTTGCCCGTCATCTATTTCTGGGGCTCTGATTAAAATATGCTAATTTCAAGTTGTCCCCAAATCTTCTTTTATCTTATTCTTACCTTTTTCTTGTGTCAGTTTGGGTCACATCATTTCTATTGAATTATCTCCAAGTTTATTGACTCTTTCCTCTGCTGTGTCCTGTCCACCTCTGAATGAATTTATCCCTGCTATATTTTTCATTTCTAACATTCCTCTTCAGTTTTTTTTTTTTTTATGGTTTTATTTTCTCTGTTAAAATCCCCCATCTATTCACACATGTTGTCTATGTTTTCCACTTATTTCCTCTAATTTCCTCCATTATATTTATTATCATTATCTTAAATCTGATCATTTTAACACCTGGCCCATCTTTGGCCATTTTTCTTTACCCTTTTCTTAAATGGTGCAACTGATTATTTTGCCATATTCTTCTACATTTTGTTATGTAAGACCTAGCAATGTATTTCTCTCTTATTCTTGCCCTTTACTCCTTTTCTTTCTTTCATCTTTTACTTAAAAATAACTACTTACCTATCTAGCATTTTATATGGATGACTAAAAATTGTTTTCTAAAAAATTCACTTTGTAGAAATAACATTGGATGACTTATCCAAAAGAAGGACTCATATACATTTACCAAATTTATACGTATTCATTCAGCAGAATACTGAATAAAGTATTCAGCTTAGCAACTTTAAAATGGTTTTATTTTCGTTGTTCTTTAGGTTGAATCTCCAGTGATCTGTAAAATCTTAGATACAGCAGATGAAAATGGACTTCTTTCTCTCCCCAACTAAAGGATAACAAAGTTCAGGGGAAAAAAACCATTGGAAGTCACGATGATTGTCTGACCATTGTCCTGTTACAGAGCTCTCAGTCATGGACCTCGTATAAAAGATTGTATAAAAGGACTCTCAACCACTTTGTGAATATATATGTGTATATAAGAGGTTATTGATAAACTTCTAAGGCAGACATTTGTCTCACCTTTTTCATTTTTGTTGTGTCTTAGGAACTGATTGTGTGTCTTTCTTTGCTTGGATAATGTGATTCCAAAATAAATCTTGTCCAAGCAATTTAGAGTTCATCCTAATGAAATGTCATATAATTGTTGTACCTATTGAAAGTTTTTAAATAATAGATTTATTATGTAAATTATATATAGCTAGTAGATAATGAAGAAAGAAATTGATAGGTTGTTTAAATGAGAGACTATTAAATATGTAAATCCTAGTGCCTGAAATCCTTTCAGCAAATTTTTATTTAGCAACTGCTCTCTGCCAGGTATTAAACCAGAAACTGGGCACACTGTGAAGCCTCATGTGGAAATTTTCTTTTCCTCCATTAACTTCAAGAGACTCTTATTGCAATAGGTTGCCTCTCTTTCAGAACTTTTATCTGTTTCTATCTATATCATATCTCCTTGACATGAGTGTGTTTTCCCCCAAAATATGTACCTGATATAGACAGTAAATCATTCTTACCTTTTGACAGAATTATTTATCTTAACAAAGCACACTGTGCTGGCTGTCCTTTGTACTTGCCTACTATATACTACAGATTTTAGCTCTGGACAACTTTATATCACAGTATCTATTTTAAAGTGAATAAACTGTCCACAAGCAGTGTTGTCATGTAGTCAATGGCAGGTTATTCAGTTTCTTTATTTTCTCCATTACTCTGTTTCACACATCATCCTGTCGTATTTTGAGCATACATGTCTAAATAAGGACAGAAAAGCAGCCGTAAAATTTTTTACTTTTCTTCCTTTTCAGCAGTCTGGTCAAAGATATTTTAGTTTGAAATAAGGTGAATACAGTTGACTGTTGGAAGGCTTTCTGTACGTTTTAATAGTAGGAAGCAGCACACACAGTAATAGCATGTACTTTGAATCCACACTTAGGCCCACATACTCTCTTTGACTTACTAACTATGTGATCCTGGACAGAGCAGTTAACCATTTCCAGCCTCGCTTCCTCTTTTGTAGAGACTGCTTATTACTTCATAAGGTGGTTGTATCAGTGTATTAATTTTCTCTATTTTTAAAAAGCCTAGCCCTAGTACTCGACACCAGGTTCCCAATAAGTGTTAGTTTATCTTCCTAATACTTCCCTTGTCTCCTACTGACATAATAAGATCAGAGACCAAAGCCATTAAAATGTATTTCTTTAATAAATTATAAAATTATATTTATTATATCAATTAAGACAACAGATTTACCTTCTCATTTATATTATAGGTATAAAAGGAGAGAGTTAGAATTGTGAAAGGTTAGTGTCAAAGCCGGAAAAGGCAATGGCACCCCACTCCAGTACTCTTGCCTGGCAAATCCCATGGATGGAGGAGCCTGGTAGGCTGCAGACCATGGGGTCATGAAGAGTTGGACACGACTGAGTGACTTCCCTTTCTCTTTTCACTTTCATGCATTGGAGAAGGAAATGGCAACCCACTCCAGTGTTCTTGCCTGGAGAATCCCAAGGACGGGGGAGCCTGGTGGGCTGCCGTCTATGGGGTCGCACAGAGTCGGACACGACTGAAGCAACTTGGCAGCAGCAGCAGCAGCAGTGTCAAAGCCAAACTCTATTTTGTAAGAGCGGCGGGGCGGGGGAGGAATTCTGAAAAACTGTATTGGAATTGTTTACTACAGAAGATTCTTAAAAATAGAAGTCATAATAAAAATTGTCAGTCTTCTGTTTGGCTAACAGCTTAAACTTCTTTGAGAGGTGCACTAGACCAGGTATCTCCATAACTCTTCTATTATAAATCTCGGGTCCCCTATCAGTAGTCTGTGAAATCTTTTGATTTCCAAATTGTTTGTTGCTACCTCAATTGTGCAGCCATTCTTCCATGTAAGTGGGCTGAATACCTAATAGGAAGGAAAAGGGGCTCACCTATAATATGCCTAATGGACTTTGAGAAGTCTTCCTCAAAGTGGAATCTCTATTAAGTGAAGTGAAAGTTGCTTAGTCATGTCTGACTCTCTGCGACCCCATGGACTATATACAGTCCATGGAATTCTTCAGACCAGAACACTGGAGTAGGTAGCCGTTCCCTTCAGGGGATCTTCCCAACTCGGGTCGAACCCAGGTCTCCCACATTGCAGGCAGATTCTTTACCAGGTGAGCCATAGGGAAGCCCAGTCTATTAAGGTGGGTGCTAAATCAGATTCTTTATGCCAGAGCCTAATTATATGCATTTTGAATGTTTCTGAGTGGTTCTCTTTATTTTCAATAAATTCTCCTCTGCTTGAGGATTACTGACTTAGGCACTTAAAACAATTTCACACATCCTAGCCTTCCTGATTAGGGTACCTGGAAAATAACCAGCACCTCATCTTTACAGGAAGGTTGAAGAACAGTAAGTTCAGTTGTGTCCAACTCTGCGACCCCATGGACTTCAGCACGCCAGGCTTCCCTGTCCATCACCAACTCCCGGAACCTACTCAAACTCATGTCCATAGAGTCGGTGATGCCATCCAACCACCTCATCCTCTGTTGTCCCCTTCTCCCAGCTTCAATCTTTCCCAGCATCAGGGTCTTTTCCAATACTCAGTTCTTCGCATCAGGTGGCCAAAGTATTGGAGTTTGAGCTTCAGCATCAGTCCTTCCAATGAATATTCAGGACCGATTTCCTTTAGAATTGACAAGTTGGATCTCCTTTCAGTCCAAGGGACAGGTTGTGACAGACTTTTTTCCAACTTTTTTCAGCTTTACCTGCTTTTCTTCAAAATACCACTAGATGGGGCCTTGTTTATATACTCATACCCCTATTCAGTTCAGTTCAGTCATCCTTGATTAAAAAGACTGGCAACAAAGGCAACAAATTATCTTGGCTAAACTGAATAGTAAGCTTTGTGTATAGTTCTTGGTGAACTATCCTTTTCAGTTAGTCTGATATACAAAAAAGGCCTGACATGATTTCTGACAAAGCTTAAACTTGGTAGTACATAATCAGGCCAAATTACTAACCCAGTTGCACCAAATAGCTAACACAACCCTAACCCAAGGCAAATAAAGGCTGGCCTGACAATCTCAGAACTTAACAAAATGGAAAAAAAAAAAAAAAAA
>NW_011494738.1:2516321-2525444 GCF_000754665.1 Bison bison bison | reverse complement strand
TGTGCAAAATGGAAAGGAGAGAGGCAAAATTACTAACATGGAATATAGGGCTTGTGGTGTTTTGCATCCACACCAATTTGTAAACTTTCAAGAATTTTAGAATTTTTTATATGTGAAAAAGTTCATCAAAAGCAAGTAAATCAAGCGGAAGTTCTAGAAATGTTAATCATCTCAACTATGGAAGACATTTGTGAGACTATGAAATAAACCTCTCATGTCTAATCATATACTACATTATATATTTCAAATATGTTACATTGCTTTCCATCACCTTTCAATAGACTATGCTTTGCCTTAAATTTAAGACAAAATATAGCTCCTTGTATATTTGCCTGAATCACAAACATAATTTTCATTTTGTAAAGAAAGAATACTAAAACTTGAAAGTCCAGCAAGCTAGATTATACAACCCAGTGAGTCAAATCTGTTTTACTATCTAAATTTACTGAGTAACACAGCCAAAAATAAATGAACTTTGATAGATTCTAAAAGCTTCCCCATCCTCAATAAAATAGTAGTTTGCAAGTTAGTCTCCAGTGGTCTTTAATCGCAATAAAGGCCAACTTACTCATTTAAGAATTCTATCCAAGGACCTCCCTGTGGTACAGTGGTTGAGGGACTGCCAGTGTGGGGGACCTGGGTTCAATACGTGGTTCAGGAAGATTACATATGCTGCAGGGCAACCAAGTCCATGCACTGAACCTGGTGGGTGCCCTGGCTCCGCAACAAGAGAAGCTGCTGCAGTAAGAAGCCCACAGGCCACAACTGGGGAAAGCGTACGTGCAGCAACAAAGACCCACCCAGCACAGCCAAAACTAGAGAATAATTTTTAGAGCTCCAAATATTATCCCATAGATTAGAAAATATTAATAATTGGTCAAGGAAATTGGAAGACATTTTTTTCCTGGATTAGTTTTCCAAACTTACAGTTATTAAAGTTCTTAAGCCATTTTAATGAATCATTGGTTGGAAAAACTTTCATTAACCACCTCCAAGAAAGTGTCACTCCTCAAAGGAGCCAGCTGTGAACAATCTTGAGTCATTATTTGGATTTCAGATAACAGGGTATCCCAGACTCTGCTTTTTTTTTTTTTCGCCCCTGGCCTCACTGTGTCATGCGGGTCATAGTTCCCTGACCCACGGATTGACCCCATGCCCCTGCGGTAGAAACGCAGACTCTGCTTTTATAATAAAAGTAACTATCACTTCTTGAACATTTATTGAATAGTAGGCACTAGGCTAAACCCATAGATATGCTATGTTCTCAACCCTGTGAGTCAGGATGACTATCTTTAACTCACAGGTAAGGAAAATGAGGCTACAAGAATTGAACTAAACCACAGTTGGCTGAGCCAGCATTTGAATCAGTTTAGATTCCAGAGTCCATGTTTGTACATAATATGCCACAGTGCTTTCTAGTCACAGAGCATCTGGCCAGTTAACCATTCTCGATTATCGTCTTCCACCTGAGAGGGACTCAGCAAAATGTCCTGCAAAAAGCAGGAAATGACTGATTTTGTCCTGGTAATATATGACACTCTTTCCTCCCCCACCCCGCCCCGCCCCACTAGCCTTTCTTAAGCTAATGCAACCCACAAATCTGGCGAATGAAAGTTCACCAACAAGAATAATTGGAAATTATGGCTTGGTTAAATGCCATCAAATCCTACCTTCTTTGATAATCCTCTTGTGATAGTAAACAATTCAAGTGCAACTAGATCCTCTAGATCCAGATTGTATTTATGATTTAAATGATAAAAATTCCTTTATCTCGTATTTATCAGAGTAAAGAATATGTCTGTTTCCTCTCAGACCTTGCATAAAACTGACACTCTACAATTATTTGCTGAGTAAATGATTGACACTTCATCCTCCTTGTTGTTTTTTAGTCATTAAGTTGTGTCCAACTCTTTCTGTTACTTAAGTGTGTAAGCCTAAGTATGTGTGTGCGTGTGTTAGTTGCTCAGTCGTTCCGACTTTGTGACCTTATGGACTGTAGCTCACCAGGTTCCTCTGTTCATGGGATTTTCCAGGCAAGAATACTGGAGTAAGTTGCCATTCCCCTCTTCAAGGGATCTTCCCGACCCAGGGATTGAACCTGTGCCGTGTCTCCTGCATTGGCAAGCAAATTCTTTACATCTGAGCCACCAGGGAAGCCCTCATTCTCTCTTAACCACACCTTATAAAATCTAACTCAGCTATTCCAATTCCCATGGTTCTCCTAATAGTCCTTATTTTTCAGTGCTTGGTGCTTGGAGGAGAAAAATATTTTCCTTAATTTTACAATGGTTGAGAAAGAAAGGAGTAGAATTATCCAGTTTTTCTGCCTGTATTCTTTTTCACTCAAGTGTCCCCCACACTCACACATTTAATTTGTTGATGCCTTACACTGCTTTCCTATGGTTCCATTTGAGGCTTCTCCTTCCTAACAGGAGTACATTGTGTCTCCTTACGGGGTTTCATTTCCCCCACTTGTGGGCAATGACTGAGTAAAGCCCCTGACCTCAAAGTTAAGAAAATTATTTTTTCTCTTCTCTTGGCCTTGCCACCCAGCTTGTGGGATCTTAGTTCCCTGACCAGGGATTGAACCAGCAGTGATAACGCCAAGTCCTAAGCTAACCAATGGACCACCAGGGAATTCCCAAGAAAATTAAACTTTCAATCTCCACCCCATGAACTAAAAACATGCTAGTTCTGAGGTAGTTTGAACTCCTCAAAGAAAATGTCTAACATTATGGTTCTCTGTGAAGAATACAATTCCCAGTCATACCTTTCCTCAGAGTAATACTAATAAAATCAGGTCTTACATTTCTTTGACATACACTGTTGCTAAACCCAATCAAATGAGCAAGAAGCTTTTGTGAATTCTTGTTAATGTCAGATATGAAATGTATTGAATCCAAAGCATTTATACAGTTTACAAAACCTATCCTAGTTTCACGGTCCCAGAAGACAGGCATAAAGCCCTCTTTGTGAACTGCTCTACTTTTTAAGGCCTTTCTGGCATCTGAACAAGGTACATTTTGCAAAACATCAGGCTTTGCATGAGAATCAAGGTTCCCATTTGAAAGATCCCCACTCATCAGCATGCTACAAGCAGCTGAAGGTTCTAGAAAGAGTCAAAAGGGCAAACCGTCACAGAAATGGAACTCAGAGAAACAAACTGAACTTATCTTGGCACCAGATAAGTGTATTTTTTTTTTAATCAGAATTCTTTATTGGAGTAAAGGAAGGAAAATTCACTATTTTTTCCATAAACAATAAAGTGATATTTTTACTTTGGTAAAATTAATCTCAAAGGCATTGGACCTAAATAGATCACCTGTTAACTATCTCTTATTAAAAGTAAAATCTCTCTGAATCTGCACCTTTATTCAAACTGTCATCTACTTTAAAGTAATTTGTATCCTCTCTTTTGTCCCTCCAAGAACCAGTTACTCCTTTTCTCCTTAACTCCTTTGTGGTTGCTGAAGTTTTCTTTCATCCTCAGAGTCCTCAGGCTGCATTATGAGCCAAGAAATTCAAATGAGAATGAATGCAGGTTGTCTGGCATCTCCAGGGCAGCCAGGGTGGTCCCTTGAGACAAGATGCCTTTAGAGGTGGTCTCCTAACTGAGTAAACAGAGAAACAATGTGCCTTGTATTCCTTCTAAATCAAGACCTATAACCCCTTTCATCAGTGACCTGCTGATACAGAGAGAGATACAAAAGTAACAAACATGGGGAAATTGTAAGCCAGTCAGAAACCTGGGTTGATAATCACTTACGGGCTTTATCCACTCAATCATGTATTATATGATTCATTTAGTCAACAGTCATCACTGGAAGCCCACCAGGGCCAAGAACTAATAGGTATTAGGAATACCGTGCTTATCAAAATAGACAAAGAGTTGGACTGTGAAGAAAGCTGAGCACCGAAGAATTGATGCTTTTGAACTGTGGTGTTGGAGAAGACTCTTGAGAGTCCCTTGGACTGCAAGGAGATCCAACCAGTCCATTCTGAAGGAGATCAGTCCTGGGATTTCTTTGGAAGGACTGATGCTAAAGCTGAAACTCCAGTACTTTGGGCACCTCATGTGAAGAGTTGACTCATTGGAGAAGACTCTGATGTTGGGAGGGATTGGGGGCAAGAGGAGAAGGGGACAACAGAGGATGACATGGCTGGATGGCATCACTAACTCAATGGACGTGAGTCTGGGTGAACTCTGGGAGTTGGTGATGGACAAGGAGGCCTGGCGTGCTGCAATTCATGGGGTCGCAAAGAGTCGGACACGACTGAGTGAACTGAACTGAACTTGCCTTATTAGAGTTTTTTCTAATGGCGAGACAGTAAACAATCAAGTGTAACTATTATGAACTGAAGGGTGCCCTCCCCCACCCCCAAATTCTTGTTTGAAGCTGTTAACCCACATTGTGACTGTATCTGGAGATAAGGCCTTTAAGGACGGAATTAATGTTACATTAGGTCACAAGGGGGGCCCTAATATGATAGGATTAGTGTCCTTATAAGAAGAGGATGAGACACCAGAGACCCCCTAAACCTCTCCCTCCATGCACACACAGAGAACAGGCCATGTGAGGACATGCTGAGAAGACAGCCTTCCACAAGCCAGGAAAAGAGACGTCACAAGAAACCAATCCTGATGGCACCTTGACTTTGGAATTCTAGCCTCCTGAATTTTGAGAAAATTAATTTCTGTTATTTAAGCCACTTAGTCTGTGGTTTGGTTATTGAAGTCCACGCAGACTAATACAGTAACATAATGTTGGGGAATAAGAATCATGGAGAAAATAAAATACAGCAGAGGGACATATAGTGTTGGGGTGGTGAGCTATGTTGAATGTGGAAACGAGGAAAGGCCCTGGGGGAAGACCATTCCAGACTGAAGTATTCTTGGGCAAATTAATTCCCTGACATGGAAACAAAGTAGAAGCATGTGAGAAAGAGCCAGGAAGCCTGTGTGGCTCCAGTATATCACCCGAAGCCCTTGCCGTGGCTGCATTATGGGGAGGAAGGAGCTAAGAAATAGTTGGATTCAGAGTGTATTTTCACAATAATTCAGGATTGCTCTATCAATTCGACATGGCACGCAAGAAAAAGAAGAGTCAAGGGCTCCGACAAAGCTATGCACTGGTCATTTCTGTGCTGTTTACTGAGCTGATAAAACAGCAGGAGGCACAAATTTAGTGGGAAGTGGGTTCTAATCACGAATTCAGCTTTGTACACATTAAAATTTGAGATTTGAGATTTCCCTTATGGTCCAGTGGTTAAGAGTCTTCCTTCCAATGCAGGGGACATGTATTCGATCCCTGATTGGGGAATTAAGATCCCACATGCTGTGGGGCAACTAAGCCTATGCACCATGACAGCTTGAGCCCCCACGCTGTAACAAGGACCCAGCACAGGAAAAAAAAAAAAGAAAAAATAATCTAATTTAATAAAATAAAATCTGAGGCATCTATTAGACATCCAAGTGGAATTGTTGAATAGGCAGCTCGATAGACCAGCATGGAGCTCAGGGAGAGGTTAGGATTAGAGAGATAAAATGATTGTTATTAGTGTTTAAGTGGTATTGAAGCACTGAATATCACAATCACTGCCAGCACCTGCTTCTCAATCAACAAATCCATATTTAGGGATTGGTGAGGAAGTAAGGAACTAGTTTCCTTCATCCCCTCAAGAATTACCGCATCTGGCTTCAAGCCCTCACTTCAATAAGACCCTTGGGCCAATGCTGCTGACTCCTGCACACTGAAGCACATTCCCCAGTCACCTGTCAAGGCGGAGTCCTCCCCGTGGTGGAGTTTGGCTGCTTTGCCCATGGTTGTAAACTCAGTCTAGGCCTGCCCTCTCTAGAGCCCAGATCCTTGGAGGAGGTGAGCATTTTATCTAACCACCTGCCTGCCTCTCCTCTCACCATTCCACAGACCTGATGTCTTCACTGATTTTTTTTTTTAATGGAGGAAAATTGCTTAGCAATGTTGTGTTGGTTTCTGCCATACAACAATGCAAATAAGTCATAATTATACACATATCACCTCCCTCTTGAGCCTCCCTCCCCTCCCTGCAACCCACCCCTCTAGGTCATCAGAGCGCCAGGCTGGGCTCTCTGTGTTATATAGCAACTTCTCACCAGCTATCTCTTTTATACATGGTAGTGTATATATGTCGGTGCTACTTTCTCCATTCATCTCACTCTCTTTCCCCTACTGTGTTCACAAGTCCATTCACTATATTGGAGTCTCCATTCCTTCCCTGCAAATAGGTTCATCAATTCCATTTTTCTAGATTCCATATATACACGTTAATAGATGATATTTGTTTTTCTCTTTCTGACTTACTTCACTCTGAATAATAGGCTCTAGATTCATCCACCTCACTAGAACTGACTCAAACTCATTCTTTTGATGGCTGAGTAATATTCCATTGAATATATTTTTCATCTGCCAGTGGACATCTAGGTTGCATCCATGTCCTAGCTATTGTAAACAGTCTTCACTGACTCTTGGCCTTTCCTCTTGAACTCCAGTAGGAAGGCAGTGAGAACAAATCTTTCTTATGAGACCACAGACCTCTTTCGTTAATGGAGAAGAAAAACAACAACTGCTTTAAGTGAAAACGGGAGAAAAAACATACCTCTGAGAATCAAAATGTCCCACTGTAGTCTCCATGAATTATTGGCAATAAACAGAATGAAGAAGATGACCTTGAAAGGGGAGACTCCACAACCTGGCTTGGCTGAGTTATGGAGAATTACTCAAGGATGAGCCACAGTCCAAAGTTAAATCTGGTGGGAATCTGAACCTGCTGCCACCCTGAAGTGCTTGGTGGCCTAGGGGAGAGATCTTCAAACTGGGGTGCAAGTATCTGGAGCAGGACAAAGGGAACCAGTTAGGAGATGCTCATTTTCAGGCCCCTACAACTGAGCTGTTTGAGAAGGCTATTTATGACCTCATTTTGCTGTTTCTTTTAAAGACCACTGCCCTTTCATTACTGCCCGTTCTCATTTTAGAAAAGAATTCCTATCTGCAATCTTATGAAGGCATTGCTTTTGGATGTAAAGAGTGGCTGCCCAAGGAACTATGCAAAATCTTAGTGTCAAAGAAAGATCCTTAAAATTATTTATGAGGACCATAATTCTGTGTTTTCCCTTAGCTCATACTGAACGTTCTATATTACCAGTTCTAAGATAAGCATTTTTTCACATTGTAACCTCTGAAATTGGTCAATCTCCTCGGTTAGGAAGATCCCTCACAGAAGGAAATGGCTATGCACTCTAGTATTCTTGCCTGGAGAATCCCACGGATAGAGGAGCCTAGCAGGCTATAGTCCATGGGGTCACAAAGAGTTGGACATGACAGAGCAACTAACGCAGTAATAGTAACACACTATCCTGTAAGCCCAGTGGCTATTGTTATTACCTGCTCTTGTGCATTTTCACAATCATAACTTGTAGAATGCATATTGGTGGTACAGTGGAGCACTTTTTATCACTTAAGAAGCAGGGCTATAGTGAGAAAGTGGACAGTGGGTGGTGAATCAGATGAGGTTAACAATGTTACTAAAACAGGAGACAAATTCTTTTGTGTAGAATAACTCTTAGATCAAGAAGTGCTCATGCTCAGACTCTGGTCATGTCTGACTCTTTGTGACCCAATGGTCTACAGCCCATCAGGCTCCTCTGTCCATGGGATTCTCCCAGCAAGAATACAGGAGAGGGGTGCCATTTCCTCCTCCAGGGGATCTTCCCAGCTCAAGGATCAAACCCATGTCTCTTACATCTCCTGCATTGACAGGTGGATTCTTTACTATTAGCCCCACCTGGAGTTTCTAAATTTAAACCTTCCACCAAGACATACACTCCTTGTTGCCAACACAGTTTTGATGCCTTAAAAAAGTTCTATAAGAGCAGTCTATAAGGAAATATTCAATTCCCAACTCTCTTTCTTATTTGCTAGGTTGCCTGAAGGCAATTTTCCTCCACCTTACTTTCCTTGAACAGATATAGGTTTGGGAGTAATTTCAACAGTATTCAACAATGAATCTGCTCTTCAAAAGTTTGATAATGTGATCACTTCAACAGGAAAAAACAGAAGATATACATTCTGAAAAAAAAAAAAAGATATACATTCTGATTATAACTTTATACAAATGCATGCTTACGTAGTAATAAGGTTCAGAAGTGAATTTTGAGTAATACCTACAATCTTATTTCCTGAATTTTTAAAATAACACTCCCATAGCAACTCCCCTCACTGACCTCCACTGTAACAACCCAGCAAGTAACCAGTTCTCTCTCCCCTTTCTAAACTATTCTGCATGGTCCCCATGCACACCAACCACATACTAGTAGTCTACCTTCTGTGCATAAGCACTTTTGTTGCCCTCTCTCTTTGGATCAAGCAAACAAAATATGAATATGAACTACAGAACCAATAGACTTGAACTAATGAACCTCTAGAAAACATTTTACTCAACAATTTCAAAATACACATACTTTTCAAGTATACTCAGAGCATTTAAACACACTGTCCATATATACGGGAACATAAAGCAAATTTCAAGTAATTTTCAAGGGCTGGAATTGTATAGATCTCACTTGCCATGGTGTCATCAAGTTAAAAATCAGTAATTGAAATATAACATTTGGAAACCAAGAGAATCACTTCTAAATAATTTGTGGACCCAAAGAAATATAATAATGGAAATTCAGATCTATCTTGTAGTTGAATAATGTTTCTTTATTCTCCAAAAGCTGTTATTAAATTGAAGATGCATCTTAAAATCAATTTAATGTAGCTTAAAATCAATATAATAATGGAAATTAGAAATAAATGATAATGAAAATAACACTATAGTCAATTCTATTATTGTCCCAAATAGTTTCTAACTTCCCTGCATAAAAATAACATCCCTGACACTTTCTCTATCTTAACTATTTTGTTTTTCTTCATAGAACATAGCACTATATAAAAATTACATACTTATTGGTTAATCTGTTTATGCTTTATTGACTCTGCCAAAGCCTTTGACTGTGTGGATCATAATAAACTATGGAAAATTCTGAAAGAGATGGGAATACCAGACCACCTGACCTGCCTCTTAAGAAACCTGTATGCAGGT
>NW_011494738.1:2503167-2516221 GCF_000754665.1 Bison bison bison | reverse complement strand
GTATGCAGGTCAGGAAACAACAGTTAGAACTGGACATGGAACAACAGACTGGTTCCAAATAGAAAAAGGAGTACGTCAAGGCTGTATATTGTCACCCTGCTTATTTAACTTATATGCAGAGTACATCATGAGAAACACTGGATTGGATGAAGCACAAGCTGGAATAAAGATTGCCGGGAGAAATATCAATAACCTCAAACATGTAGAAAGTGAAGAAGAACTAAAGAGCCTCTTGATGAAAGTGAAACAGGAGAGTAAAGCATCTGGCTTAAAGCTCAACATTCAGAAAACTAAGATCATGGCAACCAGTCCCATCACTCCATGGCAAATAGATGGGGAAACAGTGGAAACAATGGCTGACTTTATTTTTTGGGCTCCAAAACCACTGCAGATGGTGACTGCAGCTGTGAAATTAAAAGACACTTACTCCTGGGAAGGAAAGTTATGACCAACCTAGACAGCATATTAAAAAGCAGAGACATTACTTTGTCAACAAAGATCCGTCTAGTCAAGACTATGGTTTTTCCTGTAGTCATGTATGGGTGTGAGAGTTGGACTGTAAAGAAAGCTGAGCACTAAAGAATTGATGCTTTTGAACTGTGGTGTTGGAGAAGACTCTTGAGAGTCCCTTGGACTGCAAGAAGATCCAACCAGTCCATCCTAAAATCAGTCCTGAGTGTTCATTGGAAGGACTGATGTTGAAGCTGAAACTCCAATACTTTTGCCACCTGGTGTGAAGACCTGACTCATTTGAAAAGACCCTGATGCTGGGAAAGATTGAGGGCAGGAGAAGAAGAGGATGACAGAGGATGAGATGGCAGGATGGCATCACCGCTTCAATGGACATGAGTTTGGGTAAACTCCAGGAGTTGGTGATGGACAGGGAGGCCTGGCTTGCTGAGGTTCATAGGGCTGCAAAGAGTTGGACACGACTGAGCAACTGAACTGAACTGAACCTGTTTATCTTCCTCAGCATAATGTAACTGTCTGGAGAACAAAAACTTCACCAGTGTATCTCAAGTTCCTGGCACAGAGTATTCATTAAATATCCACTGAATGAATGAATACTGGTATTACTTTACTATTTGGATGTTCTCTTTATCAATATTAATTCTCTTCTTTAATATGGGTTTGCTTTCAGTTCTTCTCTGCTATTAATGTTGTAATGCCCTTCTTTTTGTTCATCAAAGCATGATCTACTTTTCCTATCTTTTAATTTTTACATCAGTTTATCTTATGTTTATCTATTCCAAGCAACAAATTTTGCATATCTTACTTTTTCTTATGACTGTGCCATGCGACTTGTGGGAATTGTAGTTCCCCAAACTGGGATTGAATCCAGGCCCTCAGCAATGCAAGTGCAGAGTCCCAACCACTGGACTGCCAGGGAAAGAGAAAGTGAAGTCGCTCGTGTCTGACTCTGAGACCCCATGGACTGTAGCCTACCAGGCTCCTCCCTCCATGAGATTTTCCAGGCAAGAATACTGGAGTGGGTTGCCATTTCTTCTCCAGGAGGCCTTCCCGACCCAGGGTTTGAACCCGGGTCTCCCACATTGTAGGCAGACGCTTTACCATCTGAGCCACTGGACTGTCAGGGAACTCCCTGCATATCATTTATAATTCAAGGACCTTTGTCTTTTGTAAGCAACATAAGGCATTTACATTTTTTTGCTGTCTTATTTCTGTAATCCTGCTTTATGTTCCTTAAGTTTTGTTTTCTTAGTATTTCCTTCCCTCCACTATTTTATAAAAGTTATTTATTTTCTCAGAGGAAGGGATAAGAAGTAGGGAATGGTGGAAGAAGTTACGACTTCCTGATCAAAAGCTAGTAAGGCCTGGGACTTCCCTGGTGATCCAGTGGTTAAGAATCTATCTTCCAATCTAGGAGATGTGGGCTGATCCCTGATCAGGGAACTAAGACCCCACATGCTGTGTGGCAACTAAGCCTGCACATCACAACTAGAGAGAAGCCCATGCACTGCAATGAAGAGCCACACTCTGCACTTAAGACCCAACACAGGCCAAAAATAAAGAAAGAAAGAAGCAAGGCAGGCCTATATTAGCTCCCATGTCTTCTTCCTTATGATACATTTCCACCAAATTCCTGTTCTTAACCCCATTTTTCCTGCTGCTTTCTATATGTGTTTGTTGGTTTGGGAGCTGGACCCTACAGGCCTATAAGGCCTGTGCTTGCCCAGCTTCAAGGCTGAAGAGCCAGGAGTCAGCAGCAGAGACTCAGTGTGTGACAGGCCGGGACCTGGGACCTTTGCTGCAATGTTTGCACCTGGACAAACGTCTCCTCGAACAATATAATACAAAGAAACTGTAAGGGACTAAACGTAACTGCGTGCATGCACAATTCAGGCAAATTCTGGACAAAAATACAAAAAGTCCAAAAAAAAACCCAACTGCTGCTTCTGGAGAGCTGGGAGTAAAAACAAGGTTTCAGTCCCCAAGGACAGAGGAGCCTGGTGGGCTACAATCTGTGGGGTCACAGAGTCGGACATGACTTAGCAAAAAAAAGAAAACAAAACAACCAGGGTGTATCGGGACAAAAAGCAAGGTACTGTGCATGCCCCCTGGACTCAACACCAATAAAGAGGTGAGCAGAACACCTAAGCCACCGCTATGGCCTGACCTCTGGACTACCCCTACCCTCACCCCATATAAGAAACCAGCTCTCCTCACCTCTGGGAGTGAGCAAGGGAACTGTTACTTATTTTCTCTCCCCACTACTGTGACAGGCCTCTTATCAATTTGTGTTGACTAGGGAAGGCCAAGAACCCTGGTCAGTATTAAATGGTTTAATGGATCATGGGGACTGAAGAAAGGTCCTGGAGTGACACCCCACCATGGGCAGCGGTGAGCAGGCAGGACAAGACGGCAGTCTACGCCAGAGCGCAGGGAGATGACCAGTGATGGGGGAATTGACATCAGGTGGGCTCATTAGTTACCAGGGAAACTAGTGGACAGGCACACCACTCACTGCCTCTTTCACAGAAACAATCACCAGCTGGGGCCTGGAGCAAGCCTACTGTAGGAAGGTTAGCCATGTACACAGGGTGCTGGTAGGGCAGGCACAGGATGTACAAGCAGCAAGAGAGCAGCCCTCTTGAGTGCCCTGACCATTCAGTGGTAAACTTTACAATCTCATCCTTATGTTACAGAATATAAAGTTGAGATTTTTGACTGAACTAGAAAAGTTCATTGCAAGAATGAAGGTAGTTGTTTGGACTTTGCATCTTTCCTGTGGAGGAGAGAAGCATGCTTTTGTTTAAATGAGAGCAGTTGTGAGTGGCGCTGTTCTTGCTGGTGTTCTTTGGACGTACAGCTAAAGGAGTGGCTATAAATGTTGAGCACCAAAAAGATGGACCCTTGAGGATGGAGTGGATTGGAACTCATGATCTTTCCTGAACCTCCTTTCAGTTTACCTTTTTTAGTGTAACCACACTTTCCAGGTTCTCGGAACCTCAGGTTTTAAAGGCAAGTTGGGTTCTGCCAACTAAAGGCCCGGTGCCAATTTTTTTCTGAGCACTGCTTTGACGTTCAGCATTTGCTTTGGAGGTGTCAGCGAGATTGGCTGTAAAGGTAGTGGCAGTGTAGCAGCCAGTGTCCTTGAAGTCCAAGGTCCAAGGAAATCTCCTGAATCCCTCCCTTCCTGGCTATAGCAGAAGGAGCAGCTCTGCTGGCTATTGGTAGCATTTATTTGGAATTTTCCTGAAGACCCATTGTCAAAGAGCCTTGACCTTCTAATGACTGAGAAGACATCTGACTTCCTATATTCAGTCCTTTTCTTCTTAAACTAATGTTTCCTGATTCTTAAAATCAAACCCTGATTGATAAACTGAAATATCCAGAATTCTATATCTTTTACCAGATTCATGTCATTTCAGAGAAGTGTTTGAAATGTTTAGTCAGAACTTTTCCCTCTAGGTGATAAACCTAGTTTAGTAAATAATTAACCTTTGGAGCTAATTATTCCCAGTTATTCTAAGTATAAATGCATGCTACAAAATGTGGTCAAACAAGCTATTTCGTCTTTTAAGGAAAAGAACTTTCTCGGAGTTTCAACACAGCTATTCTCTGATGGTTTTTAAGTGATTGGACAGGAACATAAAAGTATTGCAGTCTGATTTTCAGAAATGTCAGGATTTTCATTATTTTTATTTTCCAAACATCAGTTTAAAAGAACATTAAAAGCATCAGTAATACAAATCTGGCTTAATGGTTAACATCAGAACAATTATAAAATGTTTGAATCACATACTTTGCATCACAATAAAGCATCAAGAGAACTAATTAATATGCCCTGCTTAATTAGTCATATAAGTGAATTCTCATTACTTTTATAAAAGTTTTCATTTTAGCCCTTATGGAGAAGTTATATATGCCTATTTATATCTTTATCTCCAGGTAGATATAGATATGGCTAGACATATATAACTTATGAAGAGACAAGTTACATATTCCTACCTCTATATCTATATCTACATATACCTACATATAGACATAGATACAGAGATATAAAGAATCTAGCCCACTATGTACTTCATGCAAGTTAAATCCATAATTTCTTGATGAGCATAAAGAGACTGAAACCTCATATGCACATGCTTAATTTTCTTTATGCTATGATTTTTACCTGCCAAACATGGGTCAAAATCATCTCAAACTCAAAAGTCACAAAGGAAACCTGTAATTTTTAGTTTTACAAGTACAATAGAAAATTTTTAAAAATATCTTTTAGTGAGTCACATTTGAAATGCTTGGCCAAAAAGAGATTCATACCTTAAAAAGTATGAAATAGCTTCTTGATTAATGTTATTACTTAAAAGCTGTTAGGCTTACTGAAATAAATACCAGGTTCTGAATTTAGATAAATGTTTAATTTCTAATTTGCCACCATTCTTCAAATGATCTTGGGAGAGGATATTAGATTTCCTAATTCTTTGTTAAAAAGAGGTTATATACCAACCTATTTCATGGTAATATTAACAAATGAAAACAGAGTTGTATTAAAAATATAAAAGCACAGTTGAAATAGGTCATAGTGACTTCCAAAAATAGCATTCAATTACCAAAAAAAAAGTGAGAGTGGATATTTTTTCTTCTGTTATAAAATTTAATAGTAAAAATAAAGGATAGAAGGGAGAGAGGGAAGGGAAGGAGAGAGTCCTAAAAATCGAATTTAAAAACAAAATAAAATCCATATCTCATACTTAAACCTTGGAAATAGAAATGACTGGTTGATACTGGAAGGTCAGAATTATTAGACGAGACTGAGGAGAGTTCTAATTGAGTATTAACTATCTTCTCCATGCCTCTCATAATCTCTGATTTTAGGAACAGCATGGGAGAGGATGCTATAACCTGAACACCCTTCATCCAAAGGGACAAAGTGCCTTCCAATCTGTAGTAACAGTTCTTCAATATAGCAATTTATAAAGATAGGTTTTGTATCTTGATGCTCATCTTTTCTAGAAGCTATAGTTCCAAAATCGTACTGAGTTCAAAAATCAACTACATCATGAAAACATTTTTACATTAAAAAAATAAGTTTATAGTTGTTATGCTAGGCATCACTGAGTATATAATAAAATTAGTTTTAAGTGTAGAAATACTTAATCTATTTCCCCTTACTGCCCATTTCCAGTTTAAGATTCACGGGAGAGAAGTAACACAATTAGTTTGAAAACAGATCATCTTAAGAATTTTTCTACCATGGTAATATATAAACAAAGATCAAAAAAATTTTTTCTAAATAGTTATTTAGATACTCTTTGTCAGGTTGTGAACAAACCATCCTCACACAGAAGGAAAGCATAAGTTGTAACACCCCCATTTCATCCTTACACCTTCTTAGACAATAATTAAAGATTGTCTAACACATACAACAGTCTAGCCCACTTCCCACATAACAGAACAGCACCCTGATGAGATGACCACAGTTAGCGCCTACTCTCCCAGAAAGAGCATCACTCTACTATAGATGCAGTCCTCTTCACTAAGTTTCTTGGGTAAGATCATTCTGAAATAGAATAATTCATTTTTAGCAAGAAAAAACAGATTTCTTTTTGAAAGAACTATACAGCTACTCAGCTGACACAAAAGAATAATATCTATAATTAGAAATGGTAATAATCATAGTACTTTATTCTTAGATGACTGTCTTATGAAAAGAAAGTAACTAATGCTTGTGCATTTTTGGTAAATATAGCTAAAAATAATACATTTCTGATTTAACAATGTATTATTTATTCCAATAAGCCTGCTACCAAAAAAGAAAAATATTGACCCCATTTGAACGCTTCAAAGGATTAAAATTTATAATCCAGTTAATAAAAATAATACCTCAGTAAAGATGATACCTTCATAGTCTTTAAAAAATCCAGCTCATACTTCAAAGAATCATAACATTGGCTCAAATGATCATAATCAGTTCCTTCCCTACTTTAATACAGTAGCAAAACCATTCCCTGGCATCTATTTAAAAATTTAGTACAAAAGATTGGAGTACAGGTCAGGTGTAAAATAATAAACTTTTTCATCAACTCTTAAAATGTCAAGAAACTGCAAAGCAAACCAAGAGATGCCAATACTTCAGACAAAAGATAGTCCTAAGTGTCAACTGTCTAGGTCTTTAAGTTTTGATGTACCTCTGGTCTCCCAAAATTTTTAAAAAATCAATTAGTATCAGAAAACAAAACAGTTTATATAAGATTCGCTAGCCTCCACGACTCTAAACAGAGGGGACTGGAATCTGCTTGGCTGATGTGCTGTCATATTCTTGCATTAAATCATTAGTGGTGTGATAATGCATGGCAATATACGAATTGGCAAACCCAAAGGAGTTTACTGGCTGTAAGTTATGTGGGATGCTCTCCTCCTGGGATGGGCTGCTGTTGTAGATACTGTAGTACGGCTCAATTCGAGTGTTGATGGGGGTAGAGCTGCTCTGACCATAGTGTTGATGTCCAGCAGACATCTTAGGACTGACCACACTTTCCTTTGAGTGACTTGGGCCACAGGCCTGGTCCACAAATTTCTTCTGGGGCTTTGGAGACAACATGTAGGCAGAATTCGTTTCATGATGGGAGGATTTGTTTCTGTTGACTTCGAGGTTCCCTTTTCCCATGGCACGAAGTCGGGTCTTCTGTTTGCAGCAGAAAAAACCCAGGCCGATGTACTGGAGGCACCACAGCACTTTCCTTCTCAGCCCTGCACTGTTCCGAGAATATATAAAAGGGTTTAATCCTGACTTGAGAAATATAAGCGTAAACCCCAACAGTTCAAACTGGTAAAGGATGAAGCTTCCATTGCTGGACAGAACCACCTGCACCAAGGAAATCCCCAGCGGAAGACAGCACACCAGGACCGAGAGCACAATGATCACACAGGTGACCACTGCCCTGGAGTCCTTAGCCGTGGACAGATTGACAGCCGATACCAGCTGCAGCCGGCTGGCCGCAGGGGTTGGCAGCTGGTTGGGACTCTTGGTGTATCCGTGGGTCTGAACGTGCTGCAGTTTGTTGTAATTCTGGTTCCTGTACAGAGCCGGCATGGTACACTGGATAGGCTCGCCACCTCCCTTCACAGGGGCCCCCATGAAAGGCTGTGGTCTGGAAGCATCAACAGTGATCACAGCGGGGCACTTTCTGACTTGAGCATTCTTCCGAAGTGTCTGAGCGATCATAACGTAGGACACGAAGACCACCGCCACACAAAAGGTGAAGTCGACCACGTAGAGAGACAGGATGGCTTTCCCTTCTCCGGCGATCAGACTGGACATGGGAAGGCAGAGGTGCGACTTGCTGGTTTTCAGGGTGGCCAAGGTGGCGAGGGTGAAACTGGTGGTCCAGAGGAGCAGAGTGAGGAGCAAGGTGCAGGGGAAGGAGGCCGTGCGGTTGGGCTGCTTCCCCAACACCATGCGGAGCCGGTGCAGGGCAATCACCGCCACTGTCTTGAGGGACATGATGATGAAGCCCGAGCTGGTGAGGTGGAAGGTGAAGCAGAAAGTGTCCGGTATGCCACTGGCTGAGCTGAAGAACAACACGAAGGTGAACATGGGGGCTGTCACGCCACAAATGAAGAGGTCACAGAAGGACAGGTTCAGGATCATGAAATCAAAGTTGGTTCTGAATTTCCTGAAGGCCGGATCGAAGAAGGACAAGAAGACAATGAAGTTGCCATAAGAGCCCAGGAAGAAGATGACTGCGAGCAGAAAGGTACAGGTGACCAAGGTGGCCGTGTGGACGGGTTCCTGGAGACCCTCCTGGATACTGGTACTGTTTCCTCCCTGGGCGTGAGGCACGTGGAGCAGGGTGGTGTTGGGCACATCCTGAAGGTGGCCTGTTGAGTTCATCTTCAGAGACGACTCTTCCTTCTGTGGGAAGGCAGTCAGGGCCTCAACTCACAGACGAGCGACGACTGACAAAAGGGGCCCAAGGCAGAAAAGCCTGCGCACGAAAATGCATCCCCAGAAACAGAAAGGAATGAATGGAGACAGCAGAGCAATCTCATGATCTTTTACAAAAGCACTAGGCTTTTTCAGCTCTGACCCAGTGCCCAGAAAGCGTTTCTCCTCCCAAAGCCCCACACAGAAAAGACATAGGTACCTTGAAATATATTTATCCAGCTATGTTTAGGTTTTAGGACACAGGGGTTTTCAAACTAGTTTAAGCATCAGCTGGAGAGCAGGTTAAAAAAGAGAAAACAAGATACTGAGGCCTCGCCCCTTGAGATTGTAATTAAAGGGTGAGTGTGCAGACGTTACCTTCAGAAATTCTGATACCAGACATTGGACACCAAGAATATAACCTCTCTACCAAAGAGATCACAGTCTAGTTGGAGCAGATCAATCTATGTAATTACAACCAAATGTGGCAAATCAGTTGATGGCAGTGAAGTGTGGAGAGAAGAGAAGGGGGGATTGATCCAGGCCAGGAAGGAGGCTGAGAGAGGCTAAGGGGGTCTTCATGAGGAGGGGCTAGGTGGGTGAAAGGTGAGGGGTATGGAGTGGGGGACAGACAGGCTGGGAGAAGGGAGCAGATCTTCACAGCAGGACTGAGGCAAGAAACAGCATGTGCTTGACATATAAGCAAGAGTGAAAGTCACTCAGTCATGTCCAACTCTGTGCTTTGCCCATGGACTGTAGCCTGCCAGGCTCCTCTGTTCATGGAATTCTTCAGGCAAGAATACTGGAGTGGGTTGCCATGCCCTTCTCCAGGGGATCTTCCCAACCCAGGGATTGAACCCAGGTCTCCTGTACTACAGGCAGATTCTTTACCGTCCGAGCCACCGGAGAAACCCATAAGCAAGAGGGTACCACTGAAGCATACTGTGGCCTTTTACAAAACTTCCACACATCACTAACAAATCCAATTTATTTCTCTAGGAAGAATCTTTTATTTTCCATTATTTATATTTTCTCCCTGCTTGTGATTTCTTGGCCAACTCCATATTCTCCTCTGGAAAAGAACTTTGTGTAGGACTATATAAATGGAAGTAATGAATGATGTCAGAATTATATTTGAGATTTTTACCAGTTTGCTCTGTAAACTCTATATAAATGTGAGTTATCATGATCCCAGCAGGAATATCCTCATGATGAAGCAGGATGCATACATTCACCCAATACATGCATTCATCCAGTTTATATCTACGTGTGTACTCTCTGCCAGCTTTCCATCAGGTACTCTGGGTGCATAGATGAGCACGACACAGCATCTACTTTTTTTTTTTTTTTAGCACCTACTTCTAAAGCATAATTTATTTTTCATTTTGGTCTTTTAACTTTCTCTTCCCATCTTGCAATGAGATTTAAAATACCTTCACACAGTCTTTTGTTGTTCAAAATCGCAAAGCCCCATTGGCCTCATGTCCACCCTTCTCCCAAAGATGCTTCCAGTGGTACATCCAAAGAACTTGGCAACAAAAAAGAATGTGCTTTAATTCATCATTTTAAGAATAACCAATGGTACTGGGGAGGTCCATGGGTGATGTTCAGAATATTTAACCACCAGCTCAAGCTGAGTCCCAGGGCCTCCAGCGAAGCCAGGGGTAAATCGTTTAGTTGCTGAATCATGGGGTGCAGAGGAAGGGGCCAGATCAGTGAGGGATTACTGGGGACCACCCAATACAGAAGTCTCCCAGCATTCAGCAGTAGGTACACCTGTGCCAGCCTCAGACACATTTCAGTCCTGGGGAGATCCAGAAAACTAACTGGTGTCCTTCATGAAG
The DNA here is from genome assembly GCF_000754665.1 of Bison bison bison. Classification (NCBI taxonomy): domain Eukaryota; kingdom Metazoa; phylum Chordata; class Mammalia; order Artiodactyla; family Bovidae; genus Bison; species Bison bison. The sequence goes on along the minus strand of NW_011494738.1, from coordinate 2,505,982 downwards.
GAAGAAGATAACCTCTTCTATATTCTCAATGGTCAAAAAGTACAGATCATGAAAATATCATGTATTTCTCCACTGGGAAGTAGGACCAACTTTTCTGTACTTCCCTTGTAAGAGTTCTATGGGAGAGAAGAACTAGTCCTGATCTTTAGTTTCCTGATGATTAGAATTAAATAATAATAATAATGGACAGCTTATTGTTTTCACTTAAAGACTGTGTGCCTGTTTCTGAACACTTTATAATACCTGTGTAGTGAAAGAAAAAAAAACTTTTACTGTTAAGTTTTTGTTAATTGGAAGATTGGGGTTAACCAATGAAAAAGGAAGTAGAAAAGAAAATCCAATTTGTAGAAGCAGAAAGGTGATACTCCTGTTTATAGAAAATTCCCCTGACTCTGAAGAGGGAAGCAGGAATTTGGTTTGGGAATATTAAAAGGATAAAGTCTGGAATTAGGATGCTAAGAGAAATATCGAGTGAGTGATAATAAAGGACAGGGTGGGCTTCCCTGGTGGCTCAGTGGTAAAGACTCTGCCTGACAGTGCAGAAGACATGGGTTCAATTCCTGGTCCAAGAAAATCCCACATGCCTCGGAACAACTAAGCCTGTGTGCCCCAACTGTTGAGCCTGCGTTCTAGAGCCTGGGAGCCACAACTACTGAGCCCCATGTGCTGCAGCTCCTGCAGCCTGTGCACTCTAGAGCCCGTGCTCCACCAGCGAAGCCATCACAGGGAGAAGCCCATGCACCACAACGAGAGAGTAACCTCTGCTCTCTGCAACTAGAGAAAAACCCCATGCAGCAACAAAGACCCAGCACGGCCATAAATAAATAAATAAATGAAAATTATTAAAAAAAAAAAAGAAGAAGTGGTTGATGGAAGTTATGAAGAGTCCAGGCTGGGAGACATTTGGAAAGGGGAAAATAGAATGATGAAGCATCAACATTAGCCAAAGATAAGAGGCAGAAGGAAAAAAAAATTTTGGAGGAGTTGAGGGGCAACTTTTACTTTCTCTCCAATTATAATTTTTTCAATAGATTGATAAAAGAATTCTGAGTCAGGAATTCTGGGGCAGTATCATCATTAGTATGTTCCCTTTACTAAGTGCTTGTGATGTGCCGGGCACTGCTCCCAGTGCTCCACACTATTGACTTATCAGATCGTCACAACCCTAAGACAGACAGTATAACTTATCTCTGTTTTACAGATGAGGAAACTGAGGCAGAGAGAGCACCTATCTTAAAGAGGCAGAGCATGGATTTGAACCTAAGCAGTTACTCTCTAAAGGCTGCACACCACCAAGCTAAACAAAATAGCAATCAAGGCAGGGAGTCCCAGGTCAGAAGACAGTTACAGCAGCTATAATGCATTGGGTGGTTATTGTATGCCAGAGACTTCTACTAGAAGCTTTACATAGGTTATCAACTTTATTTTATTCTCATTATAATCCTATGAAGTAGGTATTGCAATTCCTTCCCAACTCAAAGTTCCATGTACATATCTGTATATATATTTGCATGTACCTTTTTGGCGAGGTTGAAAAATTATTGTTTGGTATAAGGTAATTATAAATCACTCTGATTTGGGATAATTAGGAAAAAAAGGAAGGAATCAGAGACAGGGAAGAGAAAAGAGAAAAAGAAGAAGACATATCAGAAGTAAAGGTTTTGGCAGAGAAACTTTTGAAGTAATAAGGAAGTGAGGGGAAAGTAAACCTATGTCTTAGTACTAACTTTTGAGACTTTAAGAAAAAGGAGGCTGAGATAACAATTTGGGACAAAGCTATGCTGGCAGAATTATAAAACTCAGTTATTTGGGGTGGGGTGTAAATGAATGCATCTGCTACTTATTCCTAAATATTAAATAGAGGTTACCAACATTCTTTTCAATGCAAGCATACAAGCTACTCTTTATCTCTGGGAGCATAAATAGGGCCTGGAAGAAGATGCAATAAAAACAATAAAATCAGAAAACTTTTAAGTTGGAACATCAGTCTTAAGAAGAAGGCATATTGGACATAATAAAAAGGAATGAAATCATATCATACGCATCTTATTACAACTAAGGAGGAGAGGCCCTCAAGTAACTAGTAAGCGAGGACTAGTAAGTGAAAATGTACATCAATGATTTTGCATTATGATATGTGTGAAGAGCCTCTGATAATTTAGTGTGTTATCTTAATAGTTTAGTACATATTCAAACATTTTACATGAGCTTCTACAAGTCAACTCACGATCTGGTTTCTTCCAACTCTCCGCACCCCCCCGCCCCGCACCAAATAATGCCTTCAATTCCTCCAGGGCAGGCATTTTCAGACTCTAACCCTCACAAGAGAACAAGGTTTTGTACTACTGTTATTACTACCACTGGATTTGTATTGAGATATCTGGAAAACGGCAGGGAAGTCAGATGACTTGTCCAAGGTCACTAAGATTCAAGCCAGACTTATCTGCGTTTCAGAGGCCATGCTCTTTCTCCCCACTAAACTACTTTTGAAGCCCGGAGCGGCTGATGGGGTCGGGTCGGGTCGGTTGGCGAGGGAGATGGGAGGCTGTGGAGCATCCTCCTGAGGATGAGGCTGGACTAGGAGACTGCTGGGAGGGCATGGCGACCCCGATTGGGCACTTGAGATGGGTAGGGGCTCCGGGGCTGGAGAAGGTTATGGAGGAGGGCCTAGGCCAGTCTAGGGAAGCATGTAAAGGATTCTGGAAAGGGTCGGTGAGGTGAGGAGGGTTCAGGCAGGGTATGGGTGGTGGAGGAGGGGTTCCACAGGCCCCGCGGGGCCCGGGGACGCGCAAGGCAGGAGCGAGATGGTTTCTCC
>NW_011494738.1:2498017-2502979 GCF_000754665.1 Bison bison bison | reverse complement strand
ATCATGGCCATCGCCGCCGCCTCCGCGCATCCCGGGAGCCGCGGCGAGCCGGGGCGCGGAGGCGCAGTCACGGAGACGCCGAGGGCGCCGCCCCCACCGCTGGACACTCGGGCTCTGTGCCCCGCCTGCCCCCGCGCCCTGGCCGCCTCGCTGGCCTCTTGGTGCACCGGGGCCAGCAGCTCCCGCCGCCGCGACCTCCGTGCCCCGCGCCGCGCGGTCTCAGGAGCGCCGTTTTGCCGCTCGGGAAGTGGGGGCTCCCTGAGGCTGGCAAGAGCTGACATACGGAGGAAGAGGGGGGCGGGCTGGGTGGAGAGGAGGGCAAAGGTGGGGGCGCCGATAGCACACAGCGTGACCCATGGGGGCCTTGGCCTTAGAGAGTGAAGACCGTGGACAAGGCGGGGTAGCGGCTTCACGTCGGTCTTAGCGGGGTCCAGGGCCTTCCCTTGGCTTCTGGCCGGCCCGCCGCCGCCCACCTCTCCCCATTCCTGGTGCTTCCAAGTGCGCCTGCCTAGCTCCTCTCTACGCTGCAGCTAATACTTTGCTCCTAGATTAAACTGGCGTCCCCTTCCAGGGTGGTACCTGGAGACCCAGAATTTGTAAATCACGTCATTGTAACAGACTTCAAGTCAAACCAACTTTAACATTATTATTTTTTTTTTTCCTTCTCTCAGCTCACTGGGAGGGAAGTATCTATTAGGAAACAAAAGCAAATTGCAAAAGTACCATGCAAATGGGTAGGAAATGGGCAAAAGCCAAGAAATCATGGACATCACTTAATGCCATGTTGAATGTAAAACATCTTGAAAAGCCATGTATGCAAAACTAGATAAGCTAGTTTTAGTAAGAAAGAACAGGAACCAAAAAAGTAACCAACCTCCCATCCTACAGTCCAGTGTGTCCAAAATAATGAACTCATTATGTGGGTTGTAGTCTCAAGAGCAAACAAGTAGCATTCCCAAGTATGTTTGCTACTGGGAGACAAAAGAAGAGGGTTAAGCCCTTTTTTGCTTGTGTGCCAGCCTGCTAACTAGGATCTTGAAAATTCCATCAAGCGAAGTACTTAGGGTATTGCCATTGAAACTCTTTATTTTGGCTAAAGGTTATCTTTTAAAACAGAACTGTTTGGTACCAGCAAGTACCAAAGAATTTGATTTATGTGTATAATGTATTTTCCCTAAGTCACCGCCCCCCAATTCTGCTTTCATCAAAAGAAAAATCAAGAGGGCTGGATAATTTATGAGGTAGATATTCTGTCCAGGAGTTGATTGTGCTATCAGAATTTACAAATAACTTCAAGGAAAATTTCCAATTCCCACAAAAGTCTACTCCCCTACCACTTGCAGCAATTCTAATCTATGTTGTAATAGTGACCTCAGAGGCTAGAAATAATCGACCAAAAAACATCGTTTAGTATTTAGAGTGGAATTGCCATTCAAAGTGGAAACTAACCTAATGTTAACTCCTCTCCAAATAAATTAGCTATTGCATAATTCCAAGCTCGTTTCCAGGCATGTGGCCATATGACAGAAGGATAATACAATAGGTCTTGGCGAGAATGCCACGAGTTACACTTAGGGGAAAAATTATCTCATACTGGACACACACACAGTCATAAGTTGTAAAAGATCAGACGGTCTAGAAGAGAGAATCTGGAATCACCAGTTCCAAAACTAGTATCAACAAGACTAAAGCTACTATAATTATGTCTACAGAATGTAGCAGCAGTGTGTCAAATGGGAAAGAACACTGGCTTCACAGTCAGAAAGTGGAAAATCTACAAATAAACAAGCAGGGCTGACTAAAAATATGTTAAGATAGGGACAGACTATCAGTTTGCAGGGAAACTACCATTCTGGTACACATTGACAATGGAAACTGACACGTGCGCTTTGAGGAAAGAACATCAGAGCCCTAAAAATGTTTAAATTCATGACCCACAAATCTCACTCCTTGGAATTTATCCTAGGGAAATACTTGAATATAAGAAAGTTTTAAGCATGAAGGTATGAAAATGTTCACTGTGGTGTGATCTGCAGCAGAGAAAGCTGAAAACCTTGATGTTCAACTATGATGGAATACTCCAGTTACGTTAACAGGACAGGTGGCCTTTGGCCACAAAAACAATTACAAAGACTACAGAAAGTTAATTTTTCCAGTAAGACAAAATACCTCACTGGTCTTTTCTGGCCACATTACTGATCATTCACAGTAAGAGAAGTAGGTAAATTTTCCTCCCAAATTTTGAAACACAACTTGCAAAGTCTTTCTTTTTTAAAGTATGCATTTGGAAACTAAAGACGATTTATTGGCTCTTACAACATTAAGAATGCAGGCTTTCTCTTTCCCTTACTTCTACCTACCACTCGCCCCCACCCCAAACTGGCCTTAACTAAGTTTTCCAGGCCCAATCAGCAGTTTGGTCTGCCTTCACACACCTTTCCCCAAAGTCTTAACACTCAGTTCAGTTCAGTTGCTCAGTCGTGTCCAACTCTTTGCGACCCCATGAATTGCAGCAGTCCAGGCCTCCCTGTCCAACGCTGGCCTTCCCTTAAAATGGTTCCTGCTGTCATTCTCCATCTTTTTGAATGCAGCATATTTAGACAACAGTTGCCATTCATCCCTTTTCTCCCGCTCCTCCTTTTCATTCCTGAGGTCACTGACAGAACGTTTAGGAGGTAAATAATTCCCAATATAAGCAGTTAAGGTATCAAAGTAATAAGCAACTGCTAAACCTGGTATTAGAATCACTGGGGGCATTTTAAAAACTCATTAAGGTACCTTGATTTTAGGTCTCGAACAGGCCTTCGGGGTTTTCACCAGTGGTTCTCAATCGTGGCCACATAACTGAAGCATTGATGGAACTTTTAAAAAACACTGATACCTGAGTCCCAACCAGAAAAACTCTGATTGAGGGCCACAGTGGGTACCTAGTAGGTTGTATTTTTAAAATTTCCCCACTTCAGGAATCTCACCTAAATACAGCTTAGCTAGGACGAAACTGAAGTGGTCAATATAACAATAAAGCCTCACTGCTCAAAGTATGATTTCAGGACCAGGTATCAGTATCATAAGCTGGGAGTATGAACTGAAATTCACATTCTAGGCCCATCAATCTGAGAATCAATCACCCAGATAAGTGTTGTCGAACTTTCCATGCTGACAACACTCATGTGCCTACTGAACAGGGTAACCACTAGCCCCAAGTGGCTAATGAACGTGTGAAATGTGGCTATTGAGACTGAGTAAGTTTTACTTTAAATGTAAACAGTCACATGTGGCTACGAGCTACCGTAGCTGGGCAGGTCTGATCTAGATGATTCACTCTGGTCAGAGGGCATGAATTTATAGATCCAGATCTATGAATGCAAAAGGAATCCACAGTCACCGGCTCCAGAACTGTCTTCTCCTTGTAATGAAGACCAAAAACCAGGTGTTAAAAACAGTCCATTTATTGGGTTTTAAACTAGTTACACAATTGAAATAATCAGGTTGGCACTACTCTATACAGGGATTACGCCTGTGTATGCTGACACTTAAATACTGTACCAGGACCTCTGCTGTGCTTAGGCCTGTAACAAGTCATTCAGCAAGTAGATACTAAAAAATATACCGTAGTGTTCCTTTAAGGAAGACTGTGCAGGGTGTGCTGCAAGATGACATTCACCACCTTGTGAAGTACTTCAACCTAGAAGATACCTTGCATTCTATAAACTGGTCACAGGCAAACACGTGGTGTTCGCATTTAGAGATACACACAAAAAAGTTACATAAAAATTCAGACATTCTAAGGATAAATGAACTCAAACAAACCCACACCTCAGCTTTTGGAGCATGAAAAGATAAAGAAAATAATTTAAAAACACACAAAAAATGCCATTCAATTGGTACAAAAGCCAAAAGTCACTATAATAAAGAGCTACATGTGAATCTTTACAAGTTAATTACACAATGGTGTTTTGTAAGAGGTTGCATCTGTACAAAGTCTTGCCAATGCTGTCTCTACAGTTTATACAGTCTTTTACATCTATGTAACATTTATTAAACAAGTCAATTAAATATTAAGACTTATTAGTCTCTCAACGATTCTGCAGGCCAAAAAAAAAGGGTAGGGGGAGGGAGAAAAAGATTACAGAATTTCCGCAAACACAGCAGTCTTCCATTAGTAAAGTATAACAGTTTTCAAAGAGGGTCAAACAATATTTGTAAAGAATACAGGTAAAAATCATTCAGTCAGGGTTTTTATTGTTGTTGCTGTTTATTTTCAAAATCACACACTTGTATACATACATAACAATCAATCAAAAATTTATTCACCAAACCCCTGGTTTTTCAGCAACTGCTCTTCTATTCAGCACCAAAAACTCCAGTCTGTGGGAGACACGTGGACACAGGCTTCACTTCTGTGTCTGGGTCGAGCAATCCATCAGGTCCTTGGCTGAGTTCGAGACTTGCCCTCTTTTCTTTCCCTCTTCATGGCTCTCCAGGCCCAAGGCTCTCAATGCTTCAGATTTATGGCTCACAGCCCTACCACCATCTAAACTCAACAGCCATTTGGAAAGAATTCAAAATAATTTGAGATGAATGAAATGACAGGACCTGTGTTACAGATGGGCATTCTCCATTCCAAGTAAATGGTTTCATAATGAGTTCCTAGACTCTGTCTGGTCTTGTATGTCATGATCATACTGGGTAATTATTTCTAGTCTGAAACATTGTGGCTTTGTCAGATGCCTCAAAGAAAAAGTGATCAATATACTGGAAATACTTCCAGACAAGTTAGGAAATCAAATGGCAGCTCAGAACCTGTGGAATTCGGACTAATTAGACCAGACAAAGAAACCACCAAAACGATGAGAACTCAACAGTGGCAGAGTTTTTAAACCTGCAGAAAACCACCACAGATGGTACCTGAGGATCTGGAATTTTTGATGAAAAGAGCTCGAAGTGAGGACTACTCATCTG